>NW_014554836.1:1341974-1407069 GCF_001313825.1 Dinoponera quadriceps | reverse complement strand
GGAGGGGTGATCTCGTGCAGTGCTTACTGACGTAGAATGTGAGTTGCCGTATCGTGTAACGCTGATGGAAGCTCTCGAGTCCGTGGAAGCGGACGGTGATGATGTAGTAACTGTAGTCGAGGAAGCCGAGGTGGGCGACCACCAGCTCCTCGCAGGATTGCCTCTCGCACTTCAGATGTCTCGTTCTAGAGGGGAGTTCGAGAAAGCAAAAGAGAAATATACGTTACGTGCGCTTCTCGCGTTGTTCCATTAACGAGACTCGAGATAAGAAGCGATACGAAGTAGTAAGCTCTCACCGATTATGGCCGGCTTCCGGCGGTAGCACAGGTACGAGCTTGCGGTCGGGAGTGATGCCGTCTATAGAGACGCTGACTTGAAACCCCTTGTCGTATCTTTCATCTGCAAACCGTGTAATTAACATTCTGATGTAATAATAATAGAAGTTAAGGTAGAAGTAAAATGATCGAAAATGGAATTGTAAAACTGACAAATTATTATGAATAAAATTATGTAATTAAAGATTATAGACAACAAAATTGTAGAAATTGTAATTATTATAAGTGAAATTATATTGAATTAAAAGTGGTGAAATTATAATTGATAAATTTATAGAAATTAAAATTGTAGAAAATAGATTAAAAAGATAAAAATTCTAGAAATAATCATTATAGAAGGTGGACAATTCGTAAAATTATATGAAATAGACCCGGTACATGTGAGTATTGTGCGATAGGGAAACGCCATTAGGAAAAATTCGATATTCGATATTCGATTACCATCGTTGTTCGATGTCGATAACTTGGCAATCACCCACAACTGTTGGCTGTATGTGGACAACAGAGGTGTTTTCATAATAAACGGACCGGTGGCCATCTCGCTACCATTAAGATGCGCTTTCTGTTCGCTGGTTGATGTTATAGGCGGCCCTGTGAAGCGTTAATGAATTCACGATCTGATATTTTAGGCTCTCACGGTGTGGAGAAATGCTTAATTATACAATAATATGCAGTAATTACATGCAATTATGATACGCAATAATTCTACTGTAGTGTTTATTGTTATTTCGTATCTGTGTATGTATGTGTGTGTGTGTGTGTGTGTGTGTGCGCGTGCGTGTGATTAAAAATAGCGCCATCGATATTCGGTCGAAAAGTTAATATCGAATCGAAAAATAGCATAGTTGTGAGAAAGTCGTGGGAGCGGTTTAATTTCACGAAATAACCGTCGTTACTCACCGGCGAGGCCGATAAATACCGCCAGTCCGAAGCACGCGAAGAATGCGACGAACACCATGACGAATTCCCTCTTGTGCATCGAGTACAGGCGCATTTGTACAGATCTGCACGGCAGAACGTATCGTGTTTGGTTGACATTTCGCACACATCGCGTCCGCTGCGCGTTCGGTCGAGAAATAAATGAATAAATGCGTTCTTATCTTCTCGCGCGCGCGCTTTTCTCAGATGATCGGAGTTCCGCGCTGAGAAAAAAGTCCTTAAAAATTTATTCGCGGAATATAAGGTTTATTTCATCGAAGCGAGCCTCATTTCTGTGAAACTTCTGTTATCTTTATTTCTCCGTGAAATAAACCTCATATTCAACGCATAAATTTCAAATATTAAAAAAACAAATAATTTTTAGATATTTTTTCTCAGTGTGCGATCTAGCAAATTGTACAAAATGAATTCGAACAGAAGATGCTTCTTCTCATTTCAAGAGAACTTTTCCGTCGCGCGGACAAATTATCGTCCGAAGAAGTGACTTCCTGCGACATCGACGGCTTCGTTTACGTATCCTTCGTCAAGTGACCTTCATCGAAGTCCTATTGAGCTAATCGACGATTTAAAATTACCGTGAGTCAAATGTTACGCGCTTCATCTTGCCAATACAGGTGGAGATTCTGAACTTCTCGATTGTTGTTCAACGACAAGTTACAGAACTGGAAGTTGGTGCTAGCAATCCTTATTATTAATCCTCGAACTTAGCTTAATTGGAGTTTGCTTTGAAAGTCATTCACACGTACGAATAACCTCCCGGCAGTTGACGTACCTCTCGCAGCGATCATGATGGTAAGCCGGCGCGATGTATTTATTAAATTCGCTGAACAGATCGCTGAACTGCGACAGCGCATTTCTAACCTTGAGATTCCAACCAGCAGACGGGAGGTGATACGAATATCCTAATCCAGACCCGTCCATCATCTTCAGGATTCTGAACAGGAAGCGCCTTTAATATACCTGATTACACTTTGCACTTATATTTCGCGTAATCGTCATATATAATTTTACATCATATAAATATACATATACATATAAAATTATTAATACTTTTCTTTACACGAGGAGAGAGGCTCCCCCTTTCGCAGAAATTCACGTCCACATTTACTTACACTTCGCCGTGTACAAATACTAACAGCTGCGTTTAACTGGTAATCCCGAAACGCCTTATATAAATCTGAGCTCATCACTTCTTAAAAGGACAATCTTACCCTCTACTTCACTTATTCGTGTAATATATTGAGATACACACAGCAACTCGTTCGACTCGTATCCGTGCATACCCGTAACGGACAGCTCGTTTTTCTCAATCAAAAGTTACCACCCCAACCACGACTCAATTATCAATCGCGACTACGACGTACGCTCGGATTTCTTGCGTGCATTAGGTGCATGTAAACAGAGAGAGAGAGAAGGAGAAAGAGAGACTCACGTTCTATTTTACTGCGTGGTAACAATAGACGCTACTTCAGTCCGCACCCTCGACGAACGCCGCCCCGCCGCATAACGTTCAAGATTCATGAGCGACTCCACGCGGGCGAGGTGGTGCGCTGGCGGGCACATGTAAGGGAGGAAAATCCGACGCAGCGTTTCGCGTTCCTCGCTCGCGACGCGAGGAAAATACGAGAGACGACTGCACGGGGGGGAACACAGGAGCGCGGCGAACACGTCGAGCATCGTGGCGCGCAGCTATTGATTTTTCCGCCCGCCGTACACGAGAGAGCGGCGGATTTGCTCGCCGGCCGAAGGGGGGTTGGAAGTGACATGCACGACGCGCAGCGACGCGGTATTTATATCGACATTATTATTGTACATCGACAGCTTGGGTATGTATGTGTTTTGCACAATTTTCTCGAGACAGCCGGAGCTCGGATCTCGCATGCCCAGATAAAACAAGAGTGGATAGATTCGAGTCGGTTTCGCTGGAACGGAGGATCTACGACGCAGGAAGAAGAGGCTTGAGAAGCGAGCAGAAGGCTCCGGTTGAAAATAATCTTATGATTTATGTGATGTAAAAGACACTCGTAGTTTATATTTTTGTTTTTTTTTTACAACATCCGTATCGTCCTCTTCCGATGACACGTCAAATATGTACACAGCGCCGGCCGAATTTTAATCCCAATACTTGATCTTGCCGTCCCATCCGGCCGTGGCGAGTCTGGACGGCTCGTGTGGATGCCACAGCACGTCGATGCACACACCGTCATGCGCCTTCCACTTTTTGTACAATTTCGTCGTCTTCCAGTCCCAAATGTAACACTTGCCGTCAGCGTCGCCCGATACCAAATAGCTGGAAGCGGGAGATTCGGATTAATAGAGCGAAATGGAACGATATCCGGTCTAATTTAGCAGCTTGATCTTAATATTCTCACTCTCGGTACGCAGTAAAAAATTGTATGTCAAGTTTAACATAAAATATACATATACTGAGATATAAACACATGGTTATGTCAAAAATTTTACACAAACAAGAATCTATTTTAACGTAAATGCAAAATATTTCTTTGCAGCGTAATTTGATCGTTCAGTTTTCCCGAACATATAATCTACCTCATATCTGGAGAGAAGTCCAAGCCACACGCGTACCCGGCGACCATGTGCCCCGTGAAGGTCTTCTTCCGATTCATCTTGAATCGATTCAGTGCCGAGAATATGACGATTTTGTTATCCATACTCTGGCAGGCGAGCCACTTCTGGTTGCGGGACGGCGTTACAGCCGGCATCGAATGCATCGACGGATCGGCGATGTATTTCATATCGACTGGGATGTCCCTGTACGGAAAAAGGATTCGTTGTTAGCAACAACGGATCAATCTTACAGCGCGAATTTGAGAATGTAAAACAAGTCTTACCACTCCCAGACGCGAAGGCTCTTGTCGTCCGACGTGGTCACGAATCTCCGGTTCTCGTCCACAAACGTGATGGTGTTCACGGCGCCCAAATGCCTGTCGTATTCCTGCGTTATCTCGCCGGAACGTATATCCCACTGTAACGCCGAGTTATCGCTCAATATTTCCGTGAATTTTTATCAAACCAGCCACGTTTCACAGGCTCATGCAATCCCGTATATTGTGTATATTGTGTGTAGAAGAAAAAACAAGCGCTAGATTCAAGTGAATAATTCTTAGCAAATTTTTACTTGGATTAAGTGAACATGCAGATCGCACGATACTTACACAAATGATTTTCTTATCACTGGTGCCGGCCACGAAGAGATGCTGCTTATCTGGATCGGGATTAAACTTGGCGCAGTACGGGATCTTCCTGCTCGTGAAGCGACTGATGCAAGCTCCCGTTTCCGTGTCCCACAGCTTCACGTAGCGGTCATACGCCGCGGATAAGAATCGCTTGCCGTCGTTGTCGAAGCTTATATCGCGCACCGCCTGACGGTGCCCGTAATACGTACGGACGCACCTCCTGTCTTTGTACACCTCCCACAACTGCGCACGATCGGATATTTTAGCATGTGAAATTTAGAGACGTGCAATTTTAAGAAACAGTCAACATAAGTTAAGATTCGTCGGCGTTGTGCGACGCACAAGGCGAATTACCTTCACCCTACAGTCCATACTGCAAGATAACAATAAATGCGCGGTGCGAGGAAACCAGCGGATCTGCGAGATGCCCTTCGTGTGGCCCTCCCACGTGTGGATCTGCGCCTTCGGCAAGAAGCAGCGGTCGGGTGGCGATTCCGATCTGAGATTTACACCGACGTCCTGCGGCGCGTGCAGGAACGAACGTCCCTGATAATCCACACTGTCTTTGACTGCAATGAGAACATTGTATCACCAACAAATCTCGTGTTTCTACAAGATTTCTCGGAACTTCTTAGAAGCTTCTTAAAAGAAACTTCCTAAAGATATCATTTCATTATTAAGAAATGTGTGTGTGTGTGTGTGTATGCGTGTGATAAGTATTTTTATATGATGAATAAATGTATGACATACATATTTTAGAAACTGGCTTTGCGTTAACCTGTTGAATATATGAGAAAAGGTCTTACTATGTAACACGGTTTTCTCTTCCAGAGGCTTCTCCTCCGTCTGCTTGCCCCGTTTGTTCCTTTTCGCCAATATTTCCTCCAACTCTGCGGCTTCCTCCTCGCTTGGCTTCACTACTCGCTTCTCGTCTATATATCCACCCCATGGTCCCAGGAAACCTTCTATATCGGCGGGATTGTTGTTCCTGTGCCGCTTCCTTTTGTCCGACGGTCTCAGCACAGTATTCTCAAAGACAGTCTTGCCGCCAGATTCTTCCGCTGCTTCTTTCGCGCCGATTATGACCTTACCCTCGTCAGCGCTGCCGTCCACAGTTGGATCTAGCGCGTATCCTAAAGGCAAAACCATATTTGGATGTTTTAAGTATCGACAAATTCACCAAACCATAGTGAATTCTATCAACGCGTTGAATGCCGCGCTGATTTTCATTAATGGCACGAACATTTAACTGACAACTACATCAGTAAAGATACAGTAAATAAATATATTAGGTTGTTGCCGGTGAAATGGTTAAAATAAAATAAACTCTACTCTGTGCTCAACAAGATGTATTAATATCTGAATATTCAATGTGTTAATTTAAGTTGTAGAAATTATATATATTCGAAGGAAATGGAAAAAAAAGTATTTTTCTGTTGTATATATGGTATGTAAAATACATATATATATATATATATATATATATATATATATATATATTACCATAACTAGCGAACGTTCTCCTCTGGTTTTCAAATTGGAATTCGCTGATGTGCGCACGTTCCACGTATCCAGAGAGCATATTTTTTATTGCACGCTGCTGTTGCGTCTTGAACGGGTTCTCTGGTCCCACGTCTGGCGTAAAGAGTTCCTCATACTTAGGATTGTGCAGAACTTCCTTCGTCGTGGAATCCACATGCCTAACGCACAATTCTGTTCCCTGTAATAGTAGCCGGAAACGAAAGAATTAAGATTAACGCAGGAATGCTGTGTATAGTGTACGTAGAGAAAAATCTATCCAGCTAGTCTGTCCATATTCACGATTTCTCGCGGACGGGACGAATAATGTGCGGTCGGATACTTACGGTGGGCACAACTTCGGGCGCAGAACATATCTGCAAGTTGAGGGGAGTGGTCAATTTGTCAACGGCAAACGGTTTGGGTGTGTGATCGGCGTCCGAGCTGCGCTTAACCTCTTCATCTTCGACATTCGCGGAAATTCTTTCACTCTCGGGTTCGCTACCCTCGTCACTGCTACCGTAATCCTTTAGCGCGAGCATGACGGTGTCAAGCAATCGCGAGCGTGACATGATATACGGCGCACTGATCTGTCACGTTATAGAGGTCCCGGGTTCGATTCCCGGCAGAACCAGAAAATTATCATACGTTCGTAGCTCCTCTTCCGGTGGTCTGGCAAACCATCAAAGAGTATCGAAGCCACGAGAACTTTTCCGGAGCTAAACTGTAAGTCCCGTATGCATGTGTGTAATCTGCACTTTCTATGTGCCAGAGTGAGTTTAGTCAGTCGATGCCGTTGAGTATTACTACTTAAACAATGGTTGCGTTCAGCGAACGCAACAGTTGCACAACGATTGAGTAATTCGTCAACATAATTGGTTTAAATTTAAGGATCTAACAGCAAAGACCAACGACTGCTCGCTGATTGTTTATGTTTTTTGAACGCAGCCACTAACGAGGCCTTCGGAGTTGTCTAATCGTAAAAGAGAACTTAAAAACGAAAACGTCTTCCGGTTTGTCGTTGAAACGTGGAATTCGAGAATAAAAAGGACGTTCGACTGGTCGTTTCGTTGTACTTCTTGAAAATATACTTTTTTTTTTTTTTCATTCGCTAATGAGAATCGCAAAGATCGTAGATAAAAATACGCCGGACTTGTCGTCGAGTTGTACTACTACCTGTGGGCTATCGAAGCCCGTGTCCATCCTCTCGGACGGAGTGTCGTTGGGAACTGCGTCTCATCCATCCGTCGGAGGTGGTAATAAGAGAAAGAAGAAGGGAAATTTCGTATGGTGTAATCGACACATGTGATATGATTCTCGAGTCATTTCCGCCCGCTGAAAGTAAAGCTGCCGAAGGCAATTACCAGGTTACCTGAGTTACTCGAGTTGTCGCGCTTCGATTGACGTCGACCTAACCTAGTTCATGCCCGAGGATGTCGTCGGGAATCGCGCGTTCCTCGAGTTAGGTCACGAGAAGTGCGACGGGAGAAGGGGACGAAAAGTCGAGAAAGTGCCATTGTGTTCCCCGATAGGGGCGATACCCCTGTGTTCGTGCGTGCGGAAAGAGCAAGCCCGAAGAAAAGATACCTAAGATCGGAGGTATAGGTTAGGTCAGGTTAGCTCACGTATCCGCGGACAGATCCCCCAAGTATGTCAAATAAGGAGTCGGAGGACGAGGTGCAGATAATATCCGAGAAATTGCAGGCCGCCACGACGCTCGATCCGCCGGCGCACAACAACGCGCAGCAGGCAGCCTGCAGGGGCTCCCGGAAATCCGTCAACAATGGCTCGTCGCCGTGCCAGCCGGTGGTGGACGACAAGAAGGTCTCTTGCGTTGCCGCCGGCGGGGACTTCCACGTGGTGACGAGGAACCTGCCTGAGCTCAATCTGCCGGAGAAGATCCTCATCGTCATCGACACGGTGAGGGAGCAGCAGTGCACACCCTTCAAGCTCGGCACCGGGGCCACGTACTCGCCGCTCTACATGATCAAGCGCGCGGTCGAGAGCTTCGTCCACGCCAAGTCGACCATCCAGATGAGCCATGAGTTCGCGCTGATGACCGTCGACGCGCGGAGCATACACTGGCTCTGCGACTACACCAGCGACATCAGGACGGTGCTGGTCCATCTGGACGGCGTGAGCGAGGACGTGGTGGACGAGGAGCAGCGGATCTACGACCTGGACCAGCTGTTCGAGGCGATCTACACGCGGATCACGATACCGACGACGAGGGAGCAGAGCGCGCCGGCCGCGCCCACCTTCACCTCACGCGTCATCCTCATCTACGGACGCTCCAACTCGATCCCCAAGTTCCACAACGGCCGGAAATACCTTTACGACCTCACCGATAACCCGTACTTTTTCCTGGACGTGCTGTTCGTGCACGAGCCACCCGGGGAGGACAACAGGTGCGAGGAGGTGTACGCCGAGATCACCACGTTGGACACGACGAACCTGTCGTACATCCTGGAGGTCGGCCGGAACGCCGCCAACATACACAACAACATGGCCAAGCTGTTGGCCCATCCGCTGCAGCGACCGTTGCAGAACGACGCCTCCTACACGCTCTACTCAACCCAGGCCGCTCAGGAAGCGCACACCAACGTGTAGTGATCGATGGCTGACCGGTTTCTCGCGAGCGACACTTTCGTCCCCGAGGCGTGTCTCGTCGTGCCGCTTCGAGCCCGCGTCGGATCGGACGTTGGGGACTGCGGTTGGAGATCAGGACTCGACGAACCGTGTCGAACCGCGCGATAAGAACTAGTAATTTTCTATCGAATCATCTGTAATGCGTGTAAACGTGGGCAGAACTGACGGCATGGGGGAAAACGTTGCGTCAATCTAAATTCAGATTTCGGCTGTCGGGAGAAAAACAGTGATGTGTTCAGATTAGATTCAACAATGTTGTTGAATCGGGAAGATTGACTCCAATTATACGACGCTGTTCGACCAATTCGATCGATGCAACAGCTTTTTTCCCCGTACGTCTTTGTCGCAAAAGTGGGATATCGGTTTAGTATACTGCTGTTTGCACGCATTACCGAAGTAAATGCATTGTTGGAGATCAAGGATGAGCGGGAGCTTGGTCTTTAATTTACTGGTTAATTTCTGGCTTAGACTTAACCTGATGATGATGTAATAATTATGTTTTTCTATTCATAGTTAATCGTCACATTTTAAGAGACTTACCGTTTACAAAATTATCACTTTAATGATCAACCGTAAATAGAAAAACACAATGTTTGCATCATCATCGTCATCAGTTTAAATCCGAGTCACAAGTTGACCGGAAAATGGAAGATCGAGAGCCTAGAAGTCAATAAGTTGCTTAATTTCGATCTTGACTCACCTTCCGCAATCCTCGATTTTCAACACTCGATCTGGTCTTCGATATCGGCTCGTTTGAGCCTCGGGAATTGGACAAGTTCCAATCTTCAATTTTCAACACTTACTTTGATACAGACTACACGGAAGATCAACGCGCTCGTTATCGTCCCGTAATTTCGTTTTGATGTCCACCAGTACGAAAACAACCGTCCATTGTCGTCCGAGTTATCGACAGGAACGAATAAAAATTTTGTGCCACACCGTTCGTAAAGTAAGTCTCGCGAGCGAATCGAGCGCGTGAGGTCTCATAGTGGCTCGAGTCTAAAGTTTCAATAATTTCAGATCGCGCACATTGCGACGAGGCGGAGTATCATTCGCTTTGCTGAGCTCAGTGCTTCGCAGAACGACCGTTCGACACGCGTAGCAACTAGTAATCTCGTACTAAATCCTTGTTTCGGCCTCGTAAACGACAACCGTGTGGAACCGATCACTAGTCTTCTTCATGCATTCTAGTTTTAAAGGTTCGGAGAGAATTGGTTTCTTGAATTTTCGTGCTGCTCTTTTCGGCTTCTTTCTGTGGAAAGATCGGTTGAATTAACGGATCGAGCGCGTTTCGGCCGTTCGGGAATTTTCACGAGCCAAATGCTGTTTTCATTCTATTTTAACCTTTATTTTTTTTTTGCGATAATTGTTGTTTCGTACTTCCTTGCGCTCGAGGGGAATTGTCCCACCAGTGCACGGAAACGCACTTATTCATTTTTGTTCTCTCTCTCTCTCTCTCCATGTGTGTCCCCCGCAGGAATCGCGTGTCCACTGTCTCGGCTGCTCTTACACCGCACTGCAGCATCGTCCACCAGGTCACGTCATTTGTACTACGTCGTCCGCTCGAGCGGCTGTCGCTAAAGCTCGTCTTGCACGCTTCGGGCCTTCGCAGAATGACCGACTTATCAATCGAAGAGGATATTTTATACCTCAGCTCTTTGTCTCTAAGTAACGCACAATGACTGTCTTGTGTCTTAAACCAAAAACACCGTTCCGTCGTGAGGGGAAATAAATAAATTTAATCAATAAATAAATTCGGATAAAGATTGGGGGGGGGGGCATAAAATATCGTCTGGAAATTGCAAGTCAATCCTTCTGCTTACGCTCTTTCGTGCTGAAAGCGTCGTTCTATCTTCACTTCTCGTCAGATATCGAAGAAAGATCAAACCAGCGTTGTGATATTTTTCAAACTACTAACCACAGACAGAGATATTGAAATGTAAATAGATACAGATATAAATGTTCGAAGTAAATAACTAGATATAGATACATACACCGTGAGAATGTACCTGGATACACTTCATGAAGTATATATTCTCATAGTATATATATATACACAATTATTTATCTCAAATTTACATCTGTATCTACTTACACTTCTTCTTCAATATCTGTATCTAACTACGTCGAAAAAATATTGTCTAACACAAATGTTAGACAGAACGATGCTGTGATCAGTACGAGAGCGCGCAAGCGACGAGCCCAGCTTAAAGCTGGACGAGGCACCGCTCGGAGGTGAGGTGCGCCGCGAACTTGTCCCTGCGCGCGAAGGTGCGTCCGCAGATGCGACATGAGAACGGTCTCTCGCCGGAGTGCACTCGACGATGGCGGGCCAGGTTGGACGCGTAGGAGAACCTCTGCGGGCACTCGTCGCAGGTGTACGGCTGCTCGCCGGTGTGCGTCCGCCGGTGCTTATTGAGGTCGCCCGCGTGGTTGAACTCCTTGCGGCAGAACTCGCACGTCAATTGGCGCCGTCGTCTCCTGCTCGCCCCCTCCTCGTCGCAAGCTCGCTGGAGCAGCGCGCCGGCAGCTGCTTCTTCGGGATGACTTGCCGCGTCGCCGATCGTCGTCGAGACGACGTCGACTTTATCTTGTACTCGGAAGTCCTCCCCGTCTCCCTCTGGGACACGCGTCTTCCTCGGGGAAAGCGCCGAGCTGCTCGAGACACCGATCACTTCCGCGCCCGGATCTTCGCGAACTTCCCTTGCGATTGTCTCGCCGACTGGCAGTCGCAGGCCGGCCCTTTTGAAGTAATCCTCGATCTTGGCGATACAAGGAGAACAAACTGTGTTCAGAACCTAGACACCGAAGCGGAAGCGAGCGTTAACGTTCTCTCGGCTGGGCAGGGTGATCGAAGGGACGATCCCCTCGATCGCTCCGCCGGGAGGTTTTTTCTAAATTCACCGCCTGACGTTGCGGATACCTGTTGCGTAGTGTAAGGTATTTTTTATGGCTTTTAGGAATATAAGGTAATTGTACATGGACACACGCATACACACACACACACATGCGCGCGCGCGCGCGTATATACTATGTGATGTGATTCTGAAATTATTTGTAAAATGTTAACGACAAATGATGCAATAAATGTTGCGAATGTATATCATGATGAATCTCCGCTGTGAATTTTCGCCACTCCGTGACCGGACTTGGATGCGAAAGTCGCCCTTAGGGCCCGTGTTAAAAGTTGTTGGTTGAAACTTGTCTCAAATGAAATGCTCCGATTGAAATTCAGAGTTCGATGTGAGTTTCTCCGTTGTACAGCATGTGCAAATATAACGGTTGCGTTTCGAAAACACAACGGTTGAGCGAGGGCTCTGCCATTATATATGTGTATACATACCACAGGCTTGAAATTCGGATCTCGCAAGAGCGCGTGAGCCGTTTCGTCCTGGCCGAAGATCGGCAAGGTGTGCCTCTTGCAGCAGAAGCGGCAGCGTCCTTGACCGTAACATGACATGCCTCGGCAGTCATCAAGAGAGAAGAGAAAAAAAAAGAAAGGGACAATCACGACGCACGATGGTTTTCGACGAACGATACGGAAATGGCGAAATTATCGCGACCGACCAAGAAGGCGACCGGTCGTCGTCGGTATGCGTCCGGCTGCGGTTTTTCCGGACGATACCGTCTTGGCGGAGTGGGGACGACATGCCGGGGAATACCCGATTACTCGAACGTCTACACACACGCATATACACACATCCACAAAATGTGACAGATGATACGCGTGTGTGCCTAAGCAGTTTACAAAAGAGATAAACGAAGTGGTGGCGAATATCATCGTGCGGAGACTCGATCGATCGATCCCGTTCGAGGAAAATGCGCGTGATGAATCAACGGTAATTTTTGTTCATCCAATACGTCGATAAGTAGATAAATGTAGCTTTATAAACGAGCGGTTTCACGTAACGGTGAGGTGAGGCGCGGCGATTGCGAATAATTTCGCGAGTATTTTCCTGCGGATTCTATTATGAACTCTACTCGGCCACTCTTCCTCCGCTCTTTTCACGGAAAATACCGCCGATTTGTGGGCCGCTGTTTTATTTGAGCGTTACGTTGGAGGATACCGGTAACTTCGGCGAATCATCGATGATTAATGCCGGGCCGCACGCTTCTTTTATTCACGAATAATTACGTTACACCGACGTCGATCCCGGGTATTATTATTATCTTAAATGTATACACGGGAGGAAATGCTGTTGTATCAGAACGGAATACTTGAGTTATCGAAATCAGTACAATGTATTGCTATTGAATCGAGCAGACCTACTTCGATGATGGTTCTATTCTTCCTATCGATCGATTCGATACATACGATAGTGTTTCCTTCCGTGTGTGGTCTGTTAAACTCGTCATGCGCGATCAATGGATTCTTTGATTCCAAGTCGTGACGTTTGTGTTAGTGAGAGACACCTCGTATGTTCGAGACGCGTTCATTGACGAAAATATACGCACACGCATGCACACACATACATACACACACATCCACAAGCACACATGCATATGTACAAATCGTTAGAAAAGAAAACATCACCGTATATATTTCGATACGTTCGTTAGACTGATAACAGTTATTACTCATTACGTTAGATCGGATGCTACAGTATGTACAATGTATAGTCACAATGACGTAAATTCAGAGCAACGCCTCTCCTGCGCCGAACCATAAGATGTCCCGCTCCCATCGGACTGTGCCTCGACGACTGACTCTTCGGACGACTCCGGTACCGATTTTCCTCCGACGCGAAAGTGCACGGTGAATTTGTAACGCCGTGTACCTTGGCAACCATAAAATTCTCGATCCTGCAATTATGCCGGCCGAAGCGAGACATTTTGTGACCCGTTGTACGCGCATACACATACACACACACAAACACACACACACACACATACAGTCAGTATTCTGATAATTATACAACTATTGCAATGTACTTTTCTATATCACAGTAATGTTAAGTCATCTGCTCATGTAACGTCCGCTCGCAACTCGCGTTGCGAGATATACGTTGGAATTTCAGCCGAGCACGAGCATCAAGTACATCAGTTTCGCGCGTTTCATTTACGGCAACGCATGTGCAACGATGAAGGAAATTAACGGTATCGCATAAATATATTAATACTTCGACGTGAGCGTGAATATCGGATCGGTGCCGGTTGGTTCGTCGTGTTCGTCAAATCAAATAAAACTGAAGACAGAATCGTTCGATATTTCGAGGTGTCGATAATCTCCACGAAGGAAATTAACTGTCCCAGATAACACGGGATATTCTAAAATCATCCCAAGACGCTCTGAGCACATTTAAGGACGTCGATTTTGCCCTGTCTGGGTATATTTTTACGAACAACCAATAGAGTCTCATCGAATCTTTTCTTCAACATACGATTTTCCTACGAGTCAGAATTAAAAAAAAAAAAAAGAAAACGAATCCTCCGCACCGGTTTGATATTTCAAGCTTGTTTCTTTTAACTCAGCCAGTGCTGCACTTAAATTTCGTACTTTTTCCCCTCAACGCTAAGTTATATACTTACGTCATTCTAAAGCAGGGTTCACAAGTCTTAAGCCTTTTGCTCCGAGTACTAAATTGCAACGTAATTCCTAGCAGAAAGCGCTACTACTATTTCTGGTGTTACCAGATTTCGCAATTCCCAAGATTTAAGCGTTATTACGACTTTTAGCAGCGGCGAGAAACGCTTCTTGCCAGAGATTATGTTACATTTTATTACTTAAAGCAAAAGGCTGAAGACTAACTATATCTATTGTAGATCCGAAGATGAGGCAACAAGTGCAACCTGGCTCAGCTGAAACGTACAAAACCTCTCATAATTAAACTAGACCCCGTGCGCTTCATAACGAGCGTAGGTTGACCACAAAACTGACGAGGCAAGCCAACATAATCGGCAACAACGTGGCGCTCGGCCCGGACGCCGAGGATGGACGCCGATGAAGCAGTTCCCCCATGAACCGCGGCCATAACTTCACCAGGTGGTCTATCGTCACCAAGAGGTCGACGCTGGCTGGCACCTGCCTCGTCGCGTTTATCGTTGGAATCGTTGGAATCGTTGGAATCGTTGGAATCATTGGAATCGTGTTGTTTCTTAAATTCTGCAAATTTTTTACGTATGTTTCGTCGTTCTGTGTGTAGGTCTTGTCGACCGGATCATCGGCACCGCTGTGACCGTCCTTCCGGCTCCAGTCGCCGCATTTCGGGAAATTCGGAGGCACCGGCAGCATCTGCTCGTGCTCGCCCACCTTGAAGATCAACGACATTCCGATCTCCGCGTGAAACTCGATGTGACAATGGAACAGCCAGTACCCTGGAAAGCGCACATCGTTGTTATTGATGTAATCCCTTACGTTCCATTAGTTTTCCTTGTTTTTCCTTTCCCTGATTAATCATCACGCTTTGTGAAAAATGACTCGGAATTTGTGATCGATTCGTCTTATCTTATCTTTCGCTGTGTATTCCCCTGTTTTTATCATCGACCCGAATCATTTTTCAAACGCGCGTGAAACATTTTTCAGAGCTCCTTGCATGTTTTGCAACCGTGTTTTGCACAAATCTACGTATATTTCCCATCTCGGAAAAGTTTTTATAATGTTTTCATAATGTTTTTATAATGATAATAATATATTTTAATTTATATGATAATTTTCATGTAAACCACATTTGATAATATAATAAATATATTTAATTATAATAATAATTCTTTTTATAATTACAATTATAAGAACTATAATTATAACAATTATTATTATATTATATATAAATATATTTATTATATTATAAAATGTGGTTTTGCGCACGCTTTGCTGCACCTTCGTGTCTATTTTTTTTTTTTTCGATGAAACGTTATTTTTAAACGAGCACAGTTTTTAAAGAAAGCGTCTGTTATTTGCGGACGCGTCAGTTTGCTTCGCTCCTCCTTTAATCTTTTGTCAAATGGCGCGTGTGTGTGCAACTGCAAATTCTCACCTGGATTATCGGCGAAAAAGCGCAAGATGGTATACCCGCCGTCGGGCACGGTGACCGTGTCTTTCAGGGGCGCTTTTTTGAGCTTCCTATTTATCAGGCCTCGCCTGTCCATTTCCTTCACTTCGGCGACGGTGATGTTGTGCCCGACTCTTTCCATGGCCACCACGCGGAACTGATAACCGTGAAGGTGAAACGGATGATTCGCGTCGAACGTGAAACCTGCGAACAATCGTAGCGCTCGTTAGCGTCGGTGTGAAGCGTCGCTGTGTGACGACCTTGTGCACCTGAGTTGAGTCATCAGGGACAAAACAACGGACCGAATCGGCGGACGCAGCGGAGATTTCTTTCAGCGTTCCGATTCTGGCGACTCACTCCGTGTAACGCGTTAAAAAATTAACAGTAACGGCGGATAATTATGGTAATCGAGTGGCAATTGCGACGAAGTTTGTGCGATCTCGGACGAGAGGAGCGGTAAGAGAAACGCGCGAGAGAGACATAATTGTCGGTTGTATGCACACCTTCGTCTACCAGAACCAGTTCCACCACGCTGTTCATTTTGACTTGAAGCACATGGCTGCAGGCGCAGAAGTTTTTTTCGCATTCCTCGACGGTGCTGGAGTTGCAAAACTGATCCGGCTGAATGAGGTCCCTCTGGGACAGCAGCGGAAACGATGGCAGCTTCATCGATATGTGGTTCAATTGCGGCGTGAACAGTCGCTGTTTATGATCTTTCACTGGAAGAAAAGTCCACAGTCAAAATATCTTATCGAGCAGTAACTTGATAAGAATTCCCAGTAAGCAAGAAATCATTAACACAATGTTATTACAATGATATTTTGTAACATCCATAAAAATTGTCATGTAAAATTAGAAAATTTACTAATGCCTCGAGATCGATTTCGAAGCGATTTCGCTTCGGACGTTGCTCGACAAACGTAACGAAGCTTTGCACCGATCTAATAATAAAGACTCGAGCTTTACCTTGATGGAAGCCGTACAGGTTCTTGCGGTGAAAGCTCGGATTGTCCTTCGCGTAGAAATCGTAAGATATGTAAAACTGATAATCCGGTTCTCTGCTGTTGGAAGCGTCGTCGGAGTCCATTGCGTTCAGCATCGGCATGCTGATGCTGTTGTTCGACTCGGTTCCTTCGTTCAGAGCGTTCACTTGCTGAAATCAGAGCAACCACACATCAGGGGATTTCTTCGAAAATGTCTCCTTCTCAGAACGATTTTGAGATTTTCTACATTATTTTCGCATTACGTACCAATCCGTAGGAGTCATTGCGCACCCGATCGTAGGAAACCTCGACGTCCGGGTTCCCATCGGGCGCGCCTTCGTAACGCAGTATCGCGACTTGGTAAGCGCTCAGGAATCTCTCGTCGCAGTCCATCAGTCCGCGAAATCGCATCCAGTAATTGTCCACCGGCTGATTCGTCTCGACGATGAAGTCGAACCTCTCGCCGGCGTAGCTCACCAGAGACTCGGCTGCGATCGTTTATGAAAATATCAGTACGCGTGAGCTTGTACGCTTCTTCTCTCTTTTTCGTCCTCAGTTCAAACTCAAATTTCTCTCTTACTTTAGATCTTGATTTTTTTTTCAGGATTTCTCCTGAGATTCTACTTAAGTTACGCCTTCTTAAAGCCATTGGATTTTGTTTGATTTTCAATTTTCATTTCTCTCGAAGCTTTTAACGGGAAACTGTTCGTTCGCTATTTATTTAACGCGAGAAATAGAAGCTTAATTTTCGCATTAAATCTTTATTATTAATTAGTGTTATTAATCTTTGTTATTAAATTATTGTTATTATTATCATTATTATCTATCGTGATCCACTGGGATTTATAGACGTCGAAAAGCTTTAAGTAGAAATAAGGGCAAAAGTTGAATCTGCAAAAACGAGATGATCGTACCTTGCACCGGTTCGATGTCGCCTCCGTCCGAACTGATCACGAGCAAGGTATGATTGTCGACGGAAACCTCGATGGGACAGTTCAGGAACTCCGCGTTGATAAGCCTGAACCTATACCGGGAGTTCTGCAAGCGCAAATGCTGAATTCGTGGACTGGCGAAAATCACAAAACAACGTGCGAAAGACTTTCGCGTCGCCCTCCGGTCTCCCTCACAGTCGGAACTTACCGGTTGCACGTCGAACGTCAAAACAGGCATGTCGGCGAGCGTCTCGTTCTCGTCCCTCATGTGCGTGTAACGACCCAGACCGTTAATCAGCAGATTCGGCGCCTTGTTGGTGCCGTTCGCGTGATGATGCGCCAGGAACATACTGTCGCTCAGCTCGTGAACCCAATCGGCCACCACCAGAGTAAACTCGTCGAAGTCGTAGAGATCCTTGTGCCAGTTGACCGCGGGTGGTACGCGGACGAGCAACGGCCCGAACACGCCGTCGCCTCTTTGGAAGCCTGCCAGCGAGAATACACGATCAATTAACGTAGGTGGTGAATTCCGCCGACATATTGAATTCTCTCAAAGTACAAATATTCCTTACGGCGAATATTCATTTATCGATTGATCCGCGCGACTGCGTCCATCGTCGGATAAATTAATTAATACAACAACTGCAAGATTAAGCAACTTATCAAGTAATCTGATAATTAAGCGATTGATATTGCCGTTGAGTATCGAATAGGGGGGGCTCTCGAAATGCGACAACTGCGCGCTTGACGTTAGGGCGAAATCCTAAAAAAACCTCCGATTTGTACGCACCTAAGTGAGAGTGCCAGAAATGCGTGCCGCCTTCGGTGGCGATGTACTTGTACCGGAAGGTCCCCCCGGGTGGAATCGGGCACTGCGATATGTAAGGTACACCGTCCATGTACGGCGAGACGAGGTGATGCTGGCCGTGCCAATGCATCGTCGTGCTGCCGGAGTGCAGCATGTTGATCATGTCGACTATTATCATGTCGCCTTGGCACACCTGCCAATCAAACACAAATCCCTCAGACGATCCGGTAAATTAGAGAGCGGCCGGCATGCGAGACGACATCCCCTTAGGCGTTAAGCGCCCGCGAGCCGTCATTAACGCCATGCGCGACAAATTAGCGGCCATTCAATCACGGTGTATCCCCGGTCTCCCGAGCCGAAGATATTTTTATATCCAGGAGCGGCGGAATGCGCAGGTGGAGGACGAGCAAACGGAACGATCTCGGACGATCGCGTGCGCGATTAGATAAAGAGAGAAAAAGATCTCTTTGGATTTATATCGGAAGAAAAAGTATTTGAAAATTTATTTCTTTTTTTTTTTTACCTGCGGAGGATATAAGGTTTATTCGCAGAGATAAACGTTATTTCTGTGAAACGAACCTTATATCCCACAAATAAATTTTTAGGTAGTTTCCTTCCAGTTTTTGTAGTGTGTGTTCGTTTGACTTGGGTTTGTTTAATACAAACACAATTTAATGCCAAATATCATTTTTGTTTGAATGAAAAAGTTTTTTTTTTCTTAGTATCATCTTTAGTATTTTTCAAACATGATGTTACTTTTTTTATGTAATTTATTGCTTATGACAATATTAATGTAATGTGATGTTTGTATGAAGATACGATAGAAATATGTTATTTGACGTATAAGATACTTATTATTTGAGAAACCAAACAATTCTGTTCGTTGAATCAAACATTCGTTTGATTGCCCTAAAGAGACAAGTTTATTTTAATTAAAGGAATTTTATTAAATTAAAACAAATCTTTCCCTCCGTATACACGATCTCGCGACGTTGCGTGATGATTGTTAATTGCGTCAGATATAGATCTGTGAGTGATTCCCGCGGCGATATCATTGCATAATTGCAATGTAAAGCGGCCGCAATTATCGCTAAATTCAGCCCGCAAATGTGAGCGAGCCAACGAACCGTGACTTTCCTGCCTCGTCAGCGGGGATTTTCAGATTGGCGTGAGAGGGATTCATCGCTTCTTTATTGAATTTCCCGTCTCGTCGTAAATTCACGGCTTGGACGTTAAGAAGGAAACGGAAGGACCTCATTAGGCGTCCTCGTCAGACGCGGAAATACCAAATCGATGCTGCTAATTTCGATTATAAAAATTACCAACACCTTGAAAGTGACTAATAAATCCCTTCCAGTTCCATGTTCGACGTTATCGCTCCTCATATCACCGAAAAATCGATAAACAACCGATGATAATGAAACGACAATAAAGATGACGATTAGATAAATACAGAGTGAGGCGATAGCTGCATACCACTTTGAATATTTTTGAAAGTAAAAATATTTTACCAACGACCAGATGAAGATGAAAACTTGGTAAGAAAAAATAACATCTCCGTTACCGCAACTGAGAACATTTTTTCCCTCTGATCCCCGACGGAAAATTCAATTACACCGAAAGAATTGTTTTCTCCGTGCATTGATATCGATGTAATTTCCGTTATGCCCGTTTCTATCCATCATAATTAAAATCGAATCGACGATCAATTCAACAGAATTGATCAATCGCATTGATCAGTCCAACTAATTGGCCAATACGATTGGTCAATTCCCCGTCAAATCAATCATCGATTAGATTCCAGTCATAATGATAGAAACGGGCGTTAGACAAATTTTTCCCCTGCTTTCGTATTTCGAAGAAATTTAAAGTGGTAATGATTGCCTCACCCTGCATATTCGGACAGCCGATCGTGCGGCTTGTCGGCAAATCGAAATATCGCACCTCGATCGGCGGGCCCGGCAACTGGCGGTTCACGACCAAGAGGGACCTCCTGATACCGTCCGCCGGGACGCAATGAGGCCGAAAGCAGTCCGTGATGTTGAAGGGACAATCGTAGCACGCTTTGCTCATGGTCTCATAAGACTCCAGCTTGAAAGTGTAATAGCAGTCCAGAGGCGGCGCGTCATTCCTGCACGTTCGTCTGCACGCGTGACGGCTCCAATCGACGGTATCGGCGATCTCCGGGTCGACCGGTGCCAGCCCGATATCGTTGTACGCCGTTATCACCGCCTCTGAAATCGGGAAACCATTGTGTTACAGTTTTGAATTGAAATTTGAATTGAATTTGAAACTCGGCCCTCGAAGTCCCGAAGAATATTCGTAAGCTCGCAATTATTTTAAAATATTTCCACTATTTTTTCATTTGTTTTCCTGTCCTGGTTAGCAAGTTTTTCATACATAATCGTATACAACCATGTAAAATCATATGTAATCATATAAGGAATTATATATTATTTAGATAATTTTATATATTTCCATATGATTTTAATAATATAATTATTATTATTACTATATATTGAATCTCGAGTTTCGGGAAACTTGAGAAACTCGAGCGACACGCGTCGGATTTCGAAGTTCGGAACTCCCGGGACGCTTTTCGAATCTCTTGCGTGTTCTTTCACGCAAATTTCTGCGTTGTCCGATGATCGATCGATCAGCGTGCGCGAGAGCGCGTATCACGACTCACCTGACTGACTTTCATGGGCGAATAGATAAGGCAGCAGCAGCAGCACGTTCCAGATCATCGTCTTTCTCGGTCTGCAATCAGAGAGTGATCTAGTAAGTCAAAAGCGGAGATCAGAAGGCGCGCTTTAAACGCATGCAAATTTACGCTCATTAGACAACGTCACGTTCCCGCGGATCCCGCGAAGATAACATCGCGGAGACGGGGAGAGGAATCAACTCGAAGAACATCGGTGCGCACGAATTGAGATATTCGAAAGATATTGTGCGCGTACGTGCGCGACGGTGGCTTATGTAATACGCGTGCACCATTGAGAGCCTTCCTCGCGGGACAATATTTTGAATTTTCACGAGAGATGCTGCACGATCGACCGAATATTGTCAGGTTTATGATTTTCAAAAGAAAGAGACTTCCTTCTTCCAATTGACTTTGCTCTTCGTGACGTCGATTCTGAATTTATTATTACTATTAATTATTATTAAAAATTGAATATTATTATAATTATTATGATTCAAAAAAATGTATTTTGTTATTAAATTTATTATTATTATATTTAAGATTTATTGTTGTTATTATTATTATCATATTCAGAAATTTATTAAGAGCTTTTCAGCGATATGAAGTAAAAAAAAAGTGCACGGTCATTGTTTATAAATAATTGAGATTTTTGCATGTGCTTTTAACAGGATCGTTCGATCCTCTTCCACGAATTTGAAGATTTAAAAAGATCTAAAAGATTGCGGGATCTCAAAATTGTCGTAATTTCGGGGAAAGGCCTTTTTCAACGTTATCAAATATCGACATTTCTCAAATTAATTCTGTTACATTTCCGAACGGCGCTGGAGAGGCCTTTTATCAGGAATTACGTTACATTTTATTGCGAACGGCTGAAGGCTCACTAACCTGCCGATAGATCCGAACAAACAGGCGACTTACTTATTTTATGTGTTTTTCGTGTTATCGAGGTAACTTAACGATTTATTTAACGAGTTAATGAAAAGCGACGGAAAACAAAATACGACAAGAGCGTAAAGAGCCGAAGAAACGTCGAAGAGTGGCCGGTGTTTACGGGGACGGATGCAATCTAAAGCGAGAGAATCGTCCGAAGGCACGTTCTCGAAATAGAAGAAGTACGTCCTGGAAGAGCTCCGACTCCCGGGATTTCTTAATCACACGAGCCTCTCATGTGTATTACACATCACTCGGCGATAATCCTCATTTGTCCATGAGAACGGCCGTTCACGACTGCTCGTCTCGTCGGTGGCAGCGCACACGGTGGCAATCGCGAAGACACATCGCAATGTCGACATCCCCGACGCTTTTTACGACACGACGCGACGTTACATACGCGCACACAGGTGTCGTATCGCGGCTTTTCACGAATTTAGCACGTGCCGACTGAGACACGCGCCGCAACGCGGACCTTTATCTTCTTCTTTGACCTTCCTTCCCAAAGCCTTTTTTACTATCTCGGATATCCTCTCATATTTTCGGCTCCGGTCTCGGAGCCGTAATCTGCGTGCGCAAATTCCCAGCCCCGAAACGTAGTCCTTCGCATTTTATTATCTGATCGAAACTAGACCCGCATTTTTCGAGTTTAACTTATTTCCACAGCTCTGTTGATTCATGCTGACCTGTAACTTCGTTCAGGCCGTTTTATTTTCTTCGAGGGAAAACGAACCTTTTCGGCAATTTGAACCGGGATCCGGACTCGTAAACTTTGAATACGTACGAGTATGTAAAGGGAGCCTTGGATTGTCTATCGATAGACACAGTCCATGAGTTTAGGTAGTTTTAGTCGTCTCTCCGCCACCGCTCGTACAGTCGGTGGCATCCATATGTTATACTATTCCTTGGTTACACCGATTTTCAGCCTTTTACATAATGCATAAGGTTGAATGTCGCAGAAGTAACTCTGGTTATTTAACGGCTCTTGATTCAATTATAATGCACACAGAAAAATGCACACCGCATTCGAGTAAATATTACTGAGGTTGCAAATATTTCGTATAAGTTTATATATCCGCAAGTATAAGTTCACCATAAATATCGAAGTTTCGATCTGTTAAAAGTTCAATCTATTAAAAGTTTCAAGGAACGGTAGAAACAGTATACGCCGACTGTACGAGCAACACATCACCCGAGTACCAAGAGCCGGCATAAAGTAGATTAAACCCGGCCGCGTGTTTCGCCCTAGTTATTTCCAAAATTTTACATCATGCGTGCGACCACTCGCACCTACCGAATCTTAGGCTGGTGACAACGTACGTATCGACATGGCACGTGGAGGCGCAGCTGTTATTTGCAACTGAGCTAATAATCACGTTATTATACAAGAAAGGCGTTAACTCCAGCGCCCGCTGTTTTCCAATTTGCCCTTAGCGGCGCGGAATCGGCTTGGAGATACTCGAACACCCGCCCCTAAGTAAAGCCCGCATAATGTGCGCTCGCGTCGTTAATTGTGAAAATATCAGCAGCCCGCTCGTCGAACACCCGTTCTCGAGCTGCTTCGAACTGGAATGCGTGTTTATGTATTATTCATACTCGCATCAGGTCGCACGCTATTAATCATATGTATATATCGGTTTTATAATATCTTTCGATGTCCTCCGACTCCCACACGCACGTAATTAATTGATATAGTCAATTCAGCGTCGTCGTGTGCACGTACGAGCGAGACATCGTTGTTTTGACATCAGTAGACTGCTCTCTTCGAACTTGACTCGCGCAATGTGTTCAGTACCGAAACAATGAGACGCACAGCATTCGTCTTAACGATCTCATGTCACGTCCGTTGTTACGAAACACTCTTACTTACATTAGTTCCACGTTTAATTATCTTGTGGCGAGGAGATACCTGCAGGTTTTCCCCTTGCATCTCGTTAATGGGAGTCATTGGAAACGCCGTATGCCGTGGAAAACATCCGAAGGTTGTCCGCGAAAGAAATGGGGATATTTAGAGCGCCGAAATTCCGGGTGATTTTTGATAAATTAACAGCGCGTGCACAATAATCTGAACTACTTTTACACTCGGAGATTTCTATGGATTGATATTGCCAAAGGTAGCAAAATTGCAAAATCGCTCTTAATAAATTTCTGAATATAATATAATATAGTAATAACAATAAATCTTTATATTTTAATATTTTCGTATTTAAAGACCAAAACAACAAGAATGTCCAGTTAGGTGCGCGAAGTGTTTTTACTTTTACCTCGTCGCGAAATAGCTGCGCGACGATACGCCGGCGATAACAAAATTTTCGTTACGGAATAAGGGGGCTGGGATTTCGCAGAATAACGCAACACCGAACACGCAATACGTGACTCACCGCATCATCCTCGCACCCTTCTCGATTTCCCGCAGGATATCCTCCTGACGATCGGACGATGAGGATCGACAAGACGCTGTTCGAGATGATCCGCCGAGCGAGAATAATCCGTCGTCGGCGGTGCGCCTCGACGGGCGTTGAATTCTCCGTTCACGATTCGGGGAGACTCCTCTCGCACGTGCCGGAAGACCGAATCTCTTCTTTCACTTCCGCCCCGAGATGACTCCTCGTCCGATGTCCGAGACACAGTGACCGCACCGCGGCGATGTAACACGAGATACTGAAGAACCAGCGCGCCGTCATTCGCCCCTCTCAGGAGTCCTCTTTTAAGAGGATCCGCCGCGAATGGCCGGCGAGGGGGGCGTTCTGCTTCTTCACCTTGTCTCACCTAGACCACCAGGTAGAATACAGACGCGACGACGACGACAACGCACGGCATGCCGCGACGCCGGCGATCACGGCCGTCCCTTTCGCTGTCTCTCTCCTGCGGGAAACCATGTCCGGCGAGTTTCCCTCTCAGATTTCCACCATCGACTCGTTTGAAACGAGATTTGTGAGCGGAAGAGGACGATGATGATGATGATAAGGAGCAGAGGAAGAAAAAGAAGCGCTCCTCCCACAGCAATTTCTTTCTTTCTTTCTTTCTTTCTTTCTTTCTCTCTCTCTCTCTCTCTCTTTTCCGTGTAGATCGGCCCGGCGTGGCACTCGCGGCGAGAAGGAAACTCGATTTGACGCATTTCGGCCCCGTCGAGCGACGAAGGAAAGCGCCTTATCTTCATCGTAATTGAACTTAATACCCGGGCTGGGCACGATAAGCGAGCATTACCTGGCTCTGTTTGCTCGCTATAACAGCCGGAATATTGTAAATAATACGCCCGGATCGAACCTTAGTTCTATATTATGTCTTCAAAAGTCTTCTGTTGTGCTCTTTTGATGCTACAAATTGGAAGTTATTCCTGTTTCCTCCATTTGAACACTTAGAATTTAAAATTCTTCCAGAGGAGGTTTAAATTCCCTTTGTAGGAATCGAAGGAATATTATTAGTGCTGTTTTGATGCTATAAATGGTAAGTTATTTTCATTTTTTCTACTTAAAGACTTAATGTAGAACTAAGTAGATTTAAACGTAGGACCAAAATTTCGACATATTCAGATGACAATCGAATCATTCTTCCGCGGATCGTTCGTGCGTTTACATGAACGCCGAGAGTCTCTGATGACTCGTCGCTCTCTGAACTTCTCGAAGTGAAATCTCGTTGAAAATAAGACTGGAAAATTCGTTGTATGCTCGGATCAAATACTCCTGTTCTTTACATTTTCTTCTTCCTGAACCTTCTTGGCAATAATTGTTGAACCTACACTGAGAAAAAATATTTAGTGTAATACATTATACATTGTTCTAACAACTCGAGAGTATTAGTTTCAGTAATATGAAACTGTGACTTACTCGAATTACCGCCGTTGATCAATTCCATTGATAGAACAGCCCTTTTAGATAGATTTATTTAACTTTGGGATAAAATCTCCTCAGTTTCATAATAAAATAGGGCTGTGAAAAAGTATTAATCAAAGCGAGTCATTTAAACAAATACAGCAATAGTTACGTAGTAGCATTCTTGGCCATGTACAAGAGCGAAAAATCAGTCGAATTCGAATAATTCGTCGCTTCAAGTCGCTTACAAAATGCGAAGATTTTCTTATTTACGATGAAGTTTTCGTGCAACAGCGCCGTAGGATATTCTATTTTTTGCTCGGAAAAACATCCTTTTCATCGAGAAACGTAAAACCTGTCAAGTTCTCATCGGCGTTTTATTACGCACATCGGAATGATGCGCATCGCCGATGATTACCCGCGATGAGCATAAATTTCGATCTGCAAACGCGATTAATTTTCCGAGTCTCCCTGATTTCCTAGGATCCACGCGTCATCGTAAATTGCATTGTGGTGTAATGTCTGGGTATTAATGGGATAACAATATACGACGATCATTGTAAATTCCTCCGGAGGAAGAGCGAAGCTGATCGAGCGAACGAGGAAGAGATGCGTTTGCTCGCTTCAGCACGCGCACGGCAGTAAACGCACTTTCGTTCACTCCCGACGACGCAATTGCGCAACGCATCGCACCAAAATCGTCAATTACAACACCAACCGGTCGTTTCGTGGCACGAAAGGAACAAAGTTCAATCGTTCGTGCGTGATGCTCGCGAAACGCGCGCTTACGCATTCGCGTACAATCGATAAAAGACCTCTTCTTTGCGTTCGAGGCTGAAAACACTCGTAATTTAATCGAGATTAATCGTGCGAAAATAAAAACAGGAAACGGATAAGTCAAGAAGGGGAGAAAAACGACGAAACGGAGCCTCACGTCGGAAATTGATTTCACCGAGTTGAAAGTTTGAATTCCACATTAAGTCTTCAAGGGGGAGAAAACGAAAGTAGGTTTCTACGATAAGTGCTCCTTTAATGCTGCAAATGAGAGCTGAGACCTCGAAAATTTAAATTTTAGTTCTGTATTAAGTACTCTTCAAGTAAAGAAAACAGCAACTTCCTCATTTGTAGCGTTAAAGGAGCACAGTAGGAAGACCTTCGAAGATTTAATGCAGAACTAAATTAAAGTAGGACTAAAATTTCGACTCGGATCACGACGAGTGTCTACGCTTCTTGGAGCCTGCGTTCCGTGAGAATTTCGTTTTCCGAATTTTAATTAGAAATTTACTTATACATTTATTTATTACTCATTCGGGATAGATTTTCCTTTTGTTTAAGAAAAATATAATAACACTTGTGGAGATAGTATTCACACCAGAAAGAAGAAAAGATAAGAGAGAATTAAGATAAGAGAGAAGTGAGATTTTAGCTCAACGATACCGATAATGACGAAATATCGGATACGATTGTTAAGAGTGCGTTCCATTGCAAATGTTGCCCGATAAGAAGGGACGAATTTCAATTATAACAAGAACTTTCAATATGTCATTTAACCGTATCTTATCGTATTAATGACACGAACATATGGCGTGATATGCTGTATTTGCCAGTAAAATTAGCATCGGAAGAAATGTTTCTGAAGCTGTTACGTCGCTGTAAGATAAGAAGGCGTTATCTAGAAAGTCACACTAGTGTCTAGCATGAGGCGTTTCATATTTAGCGGACAGGTCTGAACAGTCGAGCCTCTTTCCCTTTTCCTTTTCTTTTCGATCAATGCGAAGCACAGATTTGTGTGTGAGTTATTTCTTATAATATGATATTCTATATACAAATGGTTGTTCTTCGTTGGAACGTTCCAACCCCGATTGAGATCCTTCTCAGCCGAACTGATGCGAAGAATATCAAAGAACGCACACTTGTACTTGGCTCATATCGGCTTAATAAAAAATTAAAAGGAAGACTTATCTGGATTCTCCTAATAGCCGTTTCATCCTTTCAGATTTAAACGCGCCGGCTTCGCCGAAAAAACGTTGCGTCTCGCACTGTCCGCACTGTCCGTGAAACAGAAAATACTTGGCTGTATTTAACGCGTGAAATACAAATAATACACATACAGTGCGCGAAACGAAAAGAAGATCGAAGTACAAAATAGCTTGGACAGAGTTAATCCAAATCAAAGAACAGTGTAAATTCACGGTTGATGAACATTGTAATTGAATTGACGCAAGGAATTATAGGAAGTGGAAACATACGGAATAATAGAAGAAATAATAGAAGCGAGATAGAAGCATATGCGCCCGAGTACGATCTAACAGATTGCTGTAATGGCGTCGTTGCTACAAGGTGCGCATTAATCGAATAATGTTTTTGTTCCTGACGAATGATACGATTAAATCAGTGGTCCGTGTGGACATTACCTCGCCACCACTTGGGCGAGAATCCTGCGGAACAGGTTTCGAGGGAATTCCCCGTGCTCTTCGACTCGATTTATGGCGAGGAACCAGTAGCCGCCGACTCGCGTCAGCCGATGATGACGTGCCCGTGTCATTTCACATGTACTTCCTGGTTTACGTGGGACGGTTTTCGCGAACACTTCATCCGTTCCTCCGATGCCAGGTGTATTAATATTAATCTATCGTGCCTTTTACGTAAACCACCTTCCACGATCTTCGCCGCGGTCTCTGCGCTGCGCTTGCGATAAAACGGCTAAGGTCACAACAATGCCGCAATACACACGATCACGTCGTTACTTTTCATAAACGATTTCGTAATTATCTCTGTCTTCATTAGTGGGAAACGACGTGGAGTTTCGCCTTGACTGCATATCGATGGTGGGCACGCTCGCGCTTCGCGGTGGAGAGGAAGAAGAAGAAGGGGTAAGGAAGCGGGTGTATGCATGCTTTATGTGTGTCTTCCCATTCTCTAGATCGAGGATTGCACGATCCCCAAGCTTGTATGTACGATTAAGATCGAAAGTCGCATCGAAAGTAAAATCGAAAGTGGGAATGTGTTTTAATATGGGCAATGACTTGTCAAATATGTCTATAAAGCGGAGGAAACGGAAATAACTCCCCACTTGTAGCATCGAAGGAGCGCGATGGGAGGCCTAATGAAGACACAAATTTATATTCTGAACTCACTTTTATCGATAAAAATGCCTTAATGGCCGTCTGGTCCCTCGCTGAAACTGTCTTTGTGGACTCCCTCAGAATTCTGAAAAGGAATAATAAATCAGTGAGCCGTATGAGCCGTAGTTTCGACTTGACGCGTAAGACTAGAAAACCGTGTAATTCTCGGGATCCCGGCAATGGTCAGGCATGACGCAGTGTGTGCACGCACGAGAGAGCAGCGGAGGCCGACCCTCGAGATTGAATTCGTCGGATAAAAAAGCGCGACCCGCGCGCTCGGGTGCGTCTCAAGGGCGAGATGTTACCGTATATTACATAATTCGGAATTACAGGTCGCGAAGGTCGTCGCGATACAATGTAACGAACGTGTAAGGAATGACGACAAATTGATCAGCGGTGAAAGAGAGAGAGAAAGAGCAGCACACACCATGTGCGGCATGCGAGGAGCGAAATTATTATCCGCATGGTATGAGCGCGCGGCTCTTACGCAATGACCCCGCGATGGACCATGGCCGCAAAACAAAGGGCCCTGAGAGACGGTGCGACGTCCGCTGTCTTGGACAATGCTCCGAGAGCGAAGACGCGGATCGGCCACGTGAGTTGCCTCCCCGTGGAAAAGCGCCGTCGCTTTCACACGACCGGCATTCCCACCCGACGCCTTTTTGTCTCCTGGAAAAAACGTCTTAAGGATGTTCGAAAGATGTCAAAAATAAATGAGAGACGCTTTTTGGGCCTCTATTAGAAGCTTGTGCCATCCAGGTCTCTGTTTCCCGTTCCGTCATTCAGATTTCGACTTTCTCTTGTGTGGGAGATACGATTTTCTTTCTTTCTTCCTTTTTTCCTCTCTCTTTCTCTCTCTCTCTCTCTCTCTCTCTCCGAAATACAACACGAACGTTCGGGCTGCGCGACGACGTTGAAAAAGATCAGAAAAAAGAAGGACCTTTTTTGTCGGACGCTCGCTCTCGTCCATCTGCGGTGGGAATGGAGAAAGTCCCGGCGGGATGCGGGTAGTTCCCCGGCGAACGACGAGGATGACGAGGTTCGCGCGCCGCGAAATAGACGCGCAAGGACGCGCGAGAGCGTTCCCCTCACGACGCCGTGCGCCTGAAGTCATCAACCGCATTCCGCCGTGTTGTTTCTACCGGGCGGCTACCTTTCTCCGTGTTTTTTTTCGGACTGTTCAGTCCTATGGAAATGGAAGAGAAAATAAATGCTCACAGGCACGAACGAGCGCTTGAGAGTGCAGCTTGTGCAGCTCTGCCTGATATTGCATGTGCCGGCAGCTCAATGATTATCGTGATTTCGTAACGTCAGGTGTTACGTGTGTATGTGTGTGTGTGTAATAAATATACTCTGGTATCTCAATCTGGAAGACGACGAGGAAGACACTTAGATTCGGGAAAACCCTTCGATAAGTGACATCGATTGGCCCTTGTAGGTCTTATTCTTTATATGTTTACGTATACTAGAGAGATTTTTCTCTACCTGTAAGCAGATATATGGAAAAAACAAATGTTATATCATGTGAAAGCTAGCCATTCGATTTAATCTAGGAAATGTGAAATATGTTTCTCACACAAGTTGCCAAACATCCTTAATTTGTTCCCAGTGAATACCAACTAAGAATAACGGGACGTCAATGTCATAATTTCCCATTCAACAAGGTAAATGCAATATAACACGCGTGTTACGTAACAGTTACATTATTGAGAGGGGAATTTATAACATTGATGTTGTGTTACTGTTAGTTAATTAGTGTTTACTGGGTTATTTATTACCTTCATCATTAGCTATGGCGGTGTGCATATATGAGATTCTATGAAAATTGTTAAATACCATTTCAAAAGTATTGAAACTTTTGTGTGCTCCGATTAAAAAGCAATCGAATATTTTGAAGCCAAAGTTGCAACAAAACTTATAATTTTTTCTTGGTTTGTTAATATGAATATCTCGGGTTACAGCTGATTATATCCCGTAAAGCCAGAATATCACGTCACTGATGAGGTGATACTGAAGACTGTCAGCTCTGGATAAATTTTTGCAACTACCATGGGGGGGCCCAAGGTAATTGAAGAATATTGACATTATCGACCATTCTTAATCAATCGGTAAATGTAAATTAAAGAAACGTACCAATCAGAATGTTGCTTCAGGCTGATGTATTCCAAAAGGCATAGAAGTGACGAGAAGTTTCACCGTAAGCAAAACTAGGATTTCGATCGGTTGCGGAACGTATTCGGTATCCAATAGGAAATCAATGAATAGTTAATTTCCATCCGACAGGAGAATTTGTTTCTTTCTTCAACTCTCTGAGAAAAATGTGTTTATTGGTTACCGATTCTGTTTCGAAATTCATGAAGAGGAGGTGCCGCGGCTATTTTTCTCTCGTTAGTGTTCTAAATTTATCAAATCATATCCGTGCCTCAAAAGTCGATAGCTGAACTGCGAGTTCGCCGAGTGTAGGGCAAATAAAAATGGCGGATGACAACGAGGACCAGTGGTTGTACGGCGATTCGGTTGAAGGGAAAGAGTTCACACCGCCAAATATTCAATCGGAAAGCCATCAGAATGACTCTGCATCCGCCAAGCTCCAGGAGAAATCTCAAGTTCCGGAGGATCAGAAGGGGGAAGGTGTCAACGAAGCTTCCTCCGAGGTACACGCGTCACATAACCTTCCTCAAACGTTTTATCATGAATTATTTTTTGCGAAACACCGTAGAAACTCGACTTTCGGGTTGTCGGTAGATTAATTTTGTGCAGTTGACATAACTCGATCGTCTCTATTAGATGCGGTCTTCTTCATAGTTTTGCTTGCGATAAAATTAGAGGAAACATACTTTGAGGTAACATAACCTATGTGTACCTGCAAAGTGACAAGCAGTTAGTGAACATTTAACAGAAAAGTGAGTCTACGAATAAGTGGAGATTCATTGCGAAACTTACATTTGGATCGTCCTGAATCTATACATAAAGGAAATAAACTTCTGTTAAAATATAGAAAATCATACCATATATTTCACTTGAATTGTCCTCTCCTTCATTCTTCTTTCCTTTGAATATCTCGATTGAGATCTCTCCACATTTTGATGTTTCTTCAGGATGCTGATGTACTCTCACTTCTACAGATGCAGGAGGACACAAACTCCCATGGAGGTGGGGAAGACTCTTCGTTGAACAACACGCAGGAGGAGAACGCGGATGTAAATAAGAATGGGACGAGGGAAATGTCTAACCAGGAGGACGGCGAGGCACCCAGTGACTCTGATTCCGACGATGATGTTCACGTTGTGATCGGTGATATCAAGTCGACTCCAGCATACGGTAGCTTGAATATCAAAAGAGGTGGACTGTTGACCAACGCGTCCGGTGTGCCGGATAAACTGAACAAGCAGCCGGGGAAGTTCAGCATAGAGGAGTTCGAGACGATCGGTATCATCAATGGGATACCGGCTCATGAATTCAACTTGGATCAGTTGGAGGATAAACCATGGCGTCAGCCTGGCGCGGATATCACTGATTACTTCAACTATGGCTTCAACGAGGAGACCTGGCGCGCTTACTGCGAGCGGCAGAAGCGGATGCGGAATGAGTCCGGTGTGGGATTAATCCTGAACACTGGCAGTGGTGGCAGTAATCCGGGTAGCATGAGAATGCCCCAGGTTGCGATTACCAACGACAACAGCAAATATTCGGGAATTATGGGTCCCAAGAGAGCGGGGCCGCCGCCGGGTCGGAAAATGGCAGGCACTATTGACGTTATCGGCAGTTCCGGCCTAGCCTCGAGGAGGAACCTGGACAAGTCGCCTCCGAAGGGCAATGTCATACAGGTGATGACCGCGGATAGGAGGGAGTACTCGAGGAAACCCGGTTTCCCGGACATGAGCGTACCGCCACCCGGTGCGGGCATGCCTCCACCGTTTGACATGCCGCCGCCGGGCTACGCTGGTGAACCAGCATCTTTCTACATGCCGGACGCCGATCCGTACTACCAGAGCTACGAACCGACGCAGGACAGCCAGTGGGGCAACGACCCGGTGAGGAAACGGCGTTCACGCGACTCGTCTGTGACGTATACACGGCAATGTTAATCCGGTTTGGTAAAAACCGTAGTTGGCGAGATCTTGCATTTGATTGGTACATCCTTTTGGATCTGAAAGTGTCCTCCAATTAAATGCGAGAGTTCGCTAACGAAATAGTTAGCAATAGTTACCGAATCCGACTAACGTTGCCGTGTAAGCGAAGTCTACGGAAGGTGGGATAAGTTCGAGCGCGCGACTAAGCTTCCTGTTCCCGTTCGTTCCAGACGTGGCAACCGACGAACCTGGCCATCCCGATGACCGAGAACGATGATGACAAAGACATGGGGCCCAAGACGATACCCACCATGGTGCCACCGACCTCTATTCCGCCTCTGATACAGGCGCGCGATCAGAGGGACGGCAGGGACCGCGAACGAGACAGGGATAGAGATAGGGACCGGGAGATGGAATCCATGGGCAGAGACAGGGAGAGGGACAAGGACAGGGAGCGCGAACGCGAGAGGGAGAAGGATCCGTTGATGAGGGACCGCGACAGAGAGAGGGACTCGATGACGAGAGAGGAGGATCGGGATCGCGACAGGTCGAGGTCCCAGTATCGACACAAGGATCGGTAATGGACATGTTACTTCTGCTAAATTCTACATTCGCTTTATACAATTGTTGCTATTTACTAGTAATTACTACTTTGTAGTAATTATTACTTCATAGTAATCGTTCGTAGTAATAATTATTTTCTCTGTAATAATCATTTGTAGCAGTTATCATTTCTCTCTTTTGTAGTAATTGATATTAAATTACCACAAAATTCTATACTGCGCGTGTTCCCTCCTGTAAAAGGGAAGATTCTGAATTTTTTTCTTATTCAATAAATACTACCATCAAGGTCAAGCGCGCTTCTTCCCGGAGTAGCTTGGTTTCTCCTTTGCAGTTTGCCGCACAGGTTATTCAGCCCACGACAAGGCGCTAGCCCGTGCACGAGTACCGGAACACTCTGATACTGATCACGCGCGATCTTTCTTTTCAGACATCGACATCGGTCGAGGTCTCGATCTCGCAGACACAAATCGAGATCGCGAAGTCCGAGCCGGCGCAAGAAGAAATCCAGACGCTCGGACAGAGAACGTTCCAAGGAAGAGAGTGAATAAATTGTAACGATCGAATGCATACATACACGCGTACATGTCATTGCACGTAATTAATTGAGCGACCGCCGATCGTAGTCGCAACTCGACTATGAAAAAGCTAAGGTGGAGAATCACTTTTCACAACAACATGCCTCGATTGTTAATCTACGAGATGTAATACACGCGGAAAAAGTACACGCGCACGATAGTATGCATTAATTTAACGAAAGTAACACACATTGATGCGCGGAATCGAATTGTCCGATGCTCGTCTACGTTTTAAATAATGTAACTCGCGATAGGGGAGAATCGAGGCGGATTTCTATTTATGAATTTACCGTAAACAAACCGTGCACTCCGCGATAATCATCACGTACGTCTGTAATAGCGTTTAAGAAACATATTATTCGCTTCTCACACGTTCAATAGCAACGATTCGACCGCTTTGATTCCGCGGCAAAAGTAAAGAAAGAGATCGAACGGAACTGTTGGATACTGTCAGAGCGAGTCAATCAAAGGTCAAGAGCAGAGAAGACGGAATTATTTGTGTTGTGCATGTAAATCTCATCTTGAATATTCCTTGTAATTCTTGTTTGTAAGTTTTCACAAATCCGGAGAGGACAAAAAAAAAGAAGGGAAAGATGCTGCGATAATAAAGTAATATTTTCCAGAGAGAGAGAGAGAGAGACATTTTTCTCTTCTCCGTCCAGAAAAATATCCGTTAACGTCGGCGATAAGAACGTTGGTTTCAGTTGAGAGAAAATCTGAAGTAAACTTTTTAATCGCAACAGCAACATACCTGGCCTGGCGTTATGAAGCAGGCTTGACTTTGCGTCGCCATTCGCGGCTATTCGAGGATATTTTTCCTTCATCATAGCTTGGCTGAAACCTCGTAACCGAGCAAGAGTGAGTGTTCTGTAATACCGACGATACTTTCGGACGAGCCTCTTCAGCCCACCACGAGTCGGCGCCACAAGTCGTTTGCCATCACGGTGCGCGCGTACCTCTTGAAAAGCCGTTAAAAACCGATTCTCCCGCGACAAAGAAACTGGTAAGTTTTTATCCCAGATAATCACAGGGATATCATTCGGTAATATTGTCATAATTTAACGGTGCGAGTACTTAGTCGTGCGATTCTCCTTTCCAACTCGTTACTCGCGGATATCAATTGATTTATTCACCTGAAAACGCGGCTGACAAGAACAGGTTATATTTCCGTCTGCGTGTGCAAATCTGTAGCATGCGATACTTGGGACTAAAGTGACAAATAAATTTTCGTATGCATCGTATTGACTAGTAATTTGCGTTTATACATGGCAATTAAATATCGTTGCTCGTACAATTTATACGCGAGTTTGCCAACAGCTACAGATTGATCCTGTATGATCCACTGTACTGTCAACAATAATTTCACATTTCTTCAAGGTTCCACGTTTTTTGTTACACTGTTTTCAAGCCAAAGATGCCGAAATCGAAGGCATACGTGTCCGACAGCGACGACAGTAGCGAGGAGGTATGGTATTGTGCTCAAACATTTGGTGTTTCATAACGATTTCTGTAATATCACTCGCTGATTTTTAGGAAAAGAAACCAGTGAAGAAACCAAAAAAGGAAGAAGAGAAGAAAGCAGTTTCAAGCAAAAAGACAAAGCCTGAGGAGGATGAAACCGTGTGGGACTTGGGTAACAATCGTCAAGTGAACGTGAGGAATTTCAAAGGCAACTTTTACGTGGATATCCGAGAAATGTACTACGATAAGGATGGCGACTTGAAACCTGGGAAGAAAGGTAACGTTTGCTGTCGTAAGATCTCGTCACGCTTTCAGCTGCTAGTAACTCGACACGATATGTCAAAAAGAAATAAGGATTTTATGAGAAAAGTGATCAGACTTTTTATATGAATATCCCTTGATGCTAAATTTGTATTATTTTTTATTGTTTGCATAGGAATTTGCTTAACCATGTCACAGTGGCGGAAATTCATGTCCGTTGTGGAGGAAGTGGATAAAGTAGCCAAGTCGAAATGTTAGAGGCACAATTCGACCTGCACACTTTAAAGATGTTTTTGGTTTTACGTTTACAATTTTTCCATTTGAAACATGTTAATGTTCGAGAATTTCAATCGTTCGTCCGATCTTACGGATGCAAATAGTTTATGAAGATAATTAAAGCTGTGAAACTGCACTCGTTTGAAATGAATGCTCGTTTTTTTCTTAAATATTTATCGCTGGTTTTTAGTGTATAAATAATATAATTATTTCGTTTCTGGTTTCCTACTTGTAACAAATAAAAGTTCCAAGAGATGTCCGGTCTGTGTTTGATAAAAATTTGATAAATTTCCTTTGAGTTCACTACTTGAAACGTTTAATCTCTTTCCTTCCGTACACCTTTGCAACTTACTTCTCGGTATCGTGTAGCAATGACAGAAACGACGATCTCTTTGGCATTATTGATTGTAAATTGTCACATACAAAACTGTATTATTACTATTGCTATTAAACGATTATTACCTATACTGCACGCATTTGAACTGCCACACGAATATTCTTTCTCTGAATAAATGAAAAGTGTCACCCGGGATTTTCAGTTATAAATTATAAGGCTGGTATATACACGTTCGTCAATCATTGATCGCACCAGTGAGTCAGAATATCATAAAAAAGCATATAAAAATTTGCACAAGTAACTAGTGATTCCTAAATTGCTAACATTAAAATACGTAAAATACTATGTCTCGTTATATCAAAATAGAAAATACACGCAGCTTTGTAACACGTAAAAGTACGATATTTACACATTATACAATGAACATTGTTCAATCTAAGCTAAGATGGTGCCATAGAGAGCACTTCTTATTCAGGCCCGTGCACTGTAGCCAAGAATTTATTCAGGTCCACGTTGCTGAGTAGCGTCTGCGGATCAGTCGCGCATGGCTTCTTTTCGATCTGAAATCAAAAAGAAAGCATGAATAACACGCAAATATGGCATAACGTAGCAGTAAAAATCAGATCTACTTTTCTCTGACCTGTTTTGTTTCTTTGGTTTCCGACAGCTTTCTCTTGCGGTTTTTCGCGGCGACCTCCGACACTGAAAGATCATTACGTGACATCAGCTTATGGTCGCCGATCAATACATTATCTCTGGTCTGTTTCGCTAAATTAACGTACATTATATAACGTACATTTATATAACTTAAACAGAGACAGATATACAATTAAAACTTGATGGAAGGACCTTGACAGAATTGCTGACTTGTCGGTTTAAGACAATGTTTTATCTTTAAGTAACGCAATGACTGTCCTGTGTCTCGAGTCTTAAATTAAAAAGCCGTTCTGTTTGTGATTAATGAAACTGTTGTCTAATAAAAAAAAAAAAAAAGGTAAAACAAGTGATAATTTGGGTAAAGACTTAGAGCATGAAATATTGTCTTGAAATTATAAATCAACTATTCTGTTGAGGCTCGAAGAGAAGGAGAGAATTTGTGCGAGTTCGTGCAGCCAGTTCAGCGAAGAAGAACCGATCTTTCCTCTAACACGATTCGCGCTCCTATTGGTATTCCTCGGCGAGGAAAGCGGCTCGCCTTATCTCGGCCGTTTTCTGCGCTCTTACCTTTCTCCTGCGTCTTCTCGGGCTTCGGTTTCTTCTTCAGCTCGGACTGGGCGTCGGATCTGCCGGCCGCGGTCTTGATCGGTGGCTTCTTCACTTTCGCTCCCGACGACTCGTCCGTGGGAGCCGACGCAGCCAGAGACTTGCTCGTGTTGTCTCTCAAGGTGAACGCTTCGTTCTCCGTCCTCGTGCCGGACGTCTCGCTCTTGTACGGCGCCTTCTTGGCCAACGTTCGCTTCTTCGTGTTCTTCGGCGGCAGGTTGAATATCTCCTCGAATTCGGTGGCTTTCAACATCTTGATGCACTCGACGGGATTCGGGTCGGACAGGTCGGCGTAGTTGATCTCGATCTGCAACTCGTGCCCGCTGTATCTCCTCCGCCTCTTCCTCATCGGCGCGCTGTCGTCGTACACGAAGTGATACTCTGCCTTGTAATGGTGAACGTCGGCTGTCCTTTGGCCCGACTCATTGTCATTCATCTCGCTTGTACCTTTATTATTTGATTCATTATTAAAAGTTCAGCAACATAATATAATCCTGAAAATGCAAGTTCAGAGAGGAAAGATTTATGGACGTCGGTAAATAGTTGAAATAACAGGAAGCCCAAGTGGGAGTCCCGAAGAGAACTCCGGGAGAGGCTTGTTGATTTCTCGAGAAAAAGCACTACCAATTCTCAACCTCTGACTTCTATTCTGCAAACTCAACTCAAGACCCAATCGAGTGGGACACTGTTAAACCCAAGTACCTGTAATTCCCCCTCATCAAAATCAAAGCTGTGAATCAAAGTGATTAACTCAGCGCTAGGATTTAAGATCAACGCAAGTGACTTTACCTCTGCTCCCGTCTTCATTCGGCTGTTGGTGCTGCTGCTTGCCGTTCTGACCCAGCTCGTTCTTGTGCGCCGGCACCAGTTGCAGACACTGCAGGACGCTCGACAGCTCCTCCTTGGGATTCTCCGGCCGAACATTCTCTCGTGAAGCGTTCGGAGGCTCCTTCGTGAAACCCTGCAGCGTCCCCTCCGACCTCTTCTCCTCGGTGCTCTTGTCCCTCTGCGCCACGCAGGACACCTTCTGGTCGCTCTCCTCGTCGCTGAACAGGTCGCGCTTCACTTGATCCACCTTGCACTTCAGTATGCACTTGGCCTTGTCGAGGTGACTCGCGAACTGCCTCGGCTTCCCCGCTCCTCGGTCCTCCGGAACCTGATCGCTCCGCGACTCCGGCGGCTTGTCTCCCAAGACTAAGCTTTCCTGCCCAACCACGTGCCTCTCGGCGGACTTCGCCTCCCTCTCCGAGACGTCGCCGTCTCCGGACGCCTTCCCGGCCTCTTCTCGGTCGACGTTACCGGTGCAGCTCCTCTCTGCGTTCTCCTCGGCGACCAACCGCTCCTCCGACGAAGGCTCCGCGGCGTGCGATCGCGCGGATCCCGTCTCCTTGCCGGTACAATCCTCGAGCAAGTTAGTCCTCGCGTTGCCGACGTCGCTCGCGAGCACCTGCTGCTTCGTTGCCGGGTCGTTGGGCGGTCTGTTCACCTGACCGTTCGTCGTCGAGGAATCCACGCTCCTCGACGCGCCCTTCCCCTTCTCCTCGTCGCTCGTGGAGCTCCGTTTCTGCAACTCGCATCTCTTCCGCGTGTTCTTCGCCGGGTTACTTTCTCGAGGCACGCTCCGAGCAGGAAGCATCGTCGCCGGCTTGTTGTCGGGGTTGCCGCGAGGACGTCTCGCGGTCTGCCGCATGCTCAGCTTGGCGAACTGGGCGCCTTTGCTGCGAGCGTCGTTGGAGGCCTTGCTCATCAGCATGTGCTTGCGCGTCGCGCCGCCGCCGAGGTTCGACTTGGGCGTGTCCCGGAACTTGGCGATCATGCGCTGCCGCTTCTCCTCCAGCTGGGCGATCAGCTTGTTGTACGCGGACGTGGTGGAGGCGTGCGGCTCGGCCGGGCCGACGAGCTCCGCGACGACGGCACGCGACGAGTCCGGCCGGATGCAACGCACGCTCGTCACCTTCGGCTTCGAGCGGCCACGGTTCGCCGTCTTGGTCTCCTTCGACTGCTTCTCGTCCTCCGTGATGATCGCCGAGATCTTCGTCGAGAGGTTCGTCAGGTTCTCGACGCCGCTCTTCGAGCTGCTCGGGGTCTCCGAGATGTCCGCCTCGTTCAACAGGGCTTCGTCCTTCGCGGGCGTCTCCAGCGGCGCGGCCTGCAGCTGCTCGTTGGTCTTCTCGATAGCGAACACCTTCTTCGGCGAGGACTCCTCCTCGATCGCGGGCTCGACGTCCGGGTGGTTGCTATCGTCGTCGGCGCCGTGCGTGGCCGCCGACGCGTGCGCGGTCTTCGTCGGCGAGAGGCTGTTCTTGCCGGCCGAAGAGCACGACGACGAGGACGACGAGGAGCCCGTGGTGGAGGTGGACGACGACGACGAGGAGTCGGACGAGGACGAGATGTCGGACGTCGACGAGCTGGCGCTCTCGTAGTTGCCGTCCACCTCGACCGTGGCGGCTTCACGCTGGCGGTGTTCGTCGCTCGCATCCGGAAGCCCGTCGATCCGACCCACCTGGCGCTCCTCCACCGCGACGACGGAGGCGGAGGAGGCGCCGAGCTCCGAGTCCTTGGTGCTGTTCGACGCGATCTTCAACTCCTTGATCGCCTCCTCCTTCGGCAGGTTCTCCTTGATCACCTCGAACTGCGTGATCTCCAGCTTGGTGGTGGTCGTGCAGCTGGAGGTCTGGTAAGACGCCCCGCTGGAGGCGAGGCTGCTGTGCGTCGAGTGCAGTTTGATGTGGGACGACGAGACCACCGGCGACTCCAGGCTGACGGCGGGGACGCTCTTGAACTTGGACATACCGCCGCCCTCGGCCGCCGTCTGCTCGCAGGTGGGCTTGTAATACGGCGAGCTGTACTCGTTCTTCTTCACGACGTCCCTGGTCGTCTCCTCCGTGTGCTTCGGCGTCAACGCTATGCACGGGGTGATCGGGAACTCGGGCGTGCTGATGAAGCTGCCGCGCAGTCTGCCGGAGTCGTCGCTGAGCTTGATGAACGGCGTCACGGCGTTGTTGCCGGGGCTGAGCATCCTCGGCGTAGGCGGCGGTACGGACGTGCCGTCGTTGTTGAACTTCCTCGGGGTCTCCACGTCGATCGTGTCCGGCACCCGGAGCATGCGCTGCGCGCTGCTGGCGGACAGAATCCTCGACAGCTCGGACATCTGCGAGCTGCTGCTCGTCGTCGTCTGGCCCGCGTCCTCCGCGTTCTTCCTCTTGCCGCCCTCGACGTTGTCAGGCTTCTTCAGGTTGGTCCTGATCGTTTTCAGCTGCACGTACTTCTTCACGGGCTTCTTCTCGGCTACCGCTGCCTGGTTACCGTCCGTCTTCGCGGACGCCTCGACGGGGACATCGACTGGCCTCGAAGAAACCTTATCAGACCTGCTCGTAGACAGCTCGTTCACGACGCCGGGATTCTTCTCCGTGCACGCGGTCTTCGCACCTTCCTGGAGATGCTCACGCGACTCCTTGGCGTCTTCCGTCTCCTGAGTCGTCTCGCAGCTCCTCCTCTTGTCCCTGCTCTTCGTCGTCGACTGCTGATTGTGCTTGCTCCGCTTGTGCGTCGCGTTATTCTCCTCCTTGTTGGAGTGCCTCCTCTTCGTGGGTCTCTTCACCTCGGCCTCGTCTTTCTTGCTCGACTGCAGGCCCTTCCGTAGGTCGGCGTCCCAACTTTCCGTCGGCGTCCTCGACGTTTTCTGCTGAACCCTGTCCTCGGAGGAGGAGGACGCGCTGGTGCTGCCGTGCGAGGACACGTCGCCGATAATCACGCCGACCCCGTTGAACTTGTCCCAGCCGCCCATCAGCTTGGGCGCCGGGCTCCTGGTGGCTATCGGGATCTTGTAAGACTGGCAAACCTTCACCGGGCTCTGCTGCTGAGCGGTGGTAGCCGGGGAGCCGGAGAACGGCGGTGACTTGAACAACGACGTCCTGCAGACGGACTTGAGGCGCTTCGTCGCCGCGGCCGAGAACTGAGCCGTCGTCTCGCTCGCCTTCCTGGCGGAGCTGATCACCTTCGGCGGGGTGCTGAAGTCGAGTGCTCTTATGTGGCTGTTTCGTTTGCGCGGCGTCGACAGGCTCAGTTTGCGGTTCTTGGAGCGGCTCTTCAACAGGGATTTGGGAGTGCGCTTGACGATGATGTCTGTGGGGACCGTCGGCTCCGCTGCGCCGGTGCCGTCGATCGTCGTCGTCGTCGTCGTCGTTGTCGTCGTCGTGGTGGCGGTGGTGACGATGGTGCACTTGGCACTCTCTATCATGGACGTGAGGTCGATGTCCGAGAGATTGTGGCTCTGGCCGGTCTTGCTGCAGTTGAACTTCAGGTACGGCGAGAGGCCGCTCTCCGACAGACTGATGTTCTCCTCCAGACTGATCGTCGGCATATTGGCGCTGTCCAAGGACGTTTTCGCGCTGCTCTCGTTGTTGCCGTAGAGGGTGATCACCTGAGACTCGCCGGCCGCGTGCTTACCGATCGTCTGCGCGGCTTCCTGAGCCGCCGGCCGTTGCTCGATGATCACGGGCGTCAGCGTTGCGTCCACCTTGTTCACGGTTTTCACCGTCTTGCTCACCTTGCTGGTCCTCCTCTGGGAAGACGGGGCTTGACTCGCGACCGGATCAGCCGGCTCCCCCACCGCAACGATCGGCAGTTTCTGCGCCAGGTTCACCGTTCTCAGGTACATGGTTTCCACGGGAGCGGCGATCCTGTTCGGGTCTTTCGGCGCGATCGGGATGAAGCGGGATGCGGAGGTCGACCTGATGGTCGACGAGTGATTCACGCTCAGCAGGTTACTTATCTCTTCCTTCGAGCACACGACCAACGTAGGCGTGACGTTTGTCACATCCTGCTTCGCCACGACCTGATCGTCGTTGGCCGCCTGATCGCGCTTCGGTCTCGTCGGCCTCGGCCGTTTCACCGTCGACTTCCTGATTTTCGGCTCCGCATTGCCGCCCGCGGACGGCGCGACGTTGCTCGCCCTTTGAATGTTCGTCGATGTCAAGGGCTTCGTCGTCGCGTCCTCTTTGCTCATCGCGACGGCGGCCGTCAATGCAGTATGAACGACCTTGCTCTCCGTAACTTCACCTGCGGCGACCGTCGGTTCTTTCGCGTCGTCGAGAGTTTTCTTCTCATTGGACGTGTTATTCGTGATATTGACATTTACGATACTTAATACCGCAGCCGCATTCTGATCCTCCAGAGTATTCTGTTCCTTATCCTGATCTTTCGCTTTCTCCGCCTCGTCCTCGGTTCTGACATTTTGCTGCCTGGAAGAGCTGCGTAGTCTGTGCTTCAGCGGCACTTCCGCCGCACTGTTCTCCGCGGATGCTCTCGTGGTGTCTACTATCGTTGGCTCCGGCGAGCTGATGCTGCCAAAGGCGGCTTCCGCGTGTTTCTCCGCCGCTCTGGAAGTATCAAGATATCGCGAGATGAGGAGATCGGCACTCAACTTTGTAACAAGAGAGGGAAGGGGTGAGAGAGAGAGAAAGAGAGATGAAAAGTGAATGATGAACGTATTCAACGTATTACTGATTTTTAAGAATGACAGCTTATAAATTAAATAAGCCAATTCCGTACTATTGTCATAACTGTCAACGTATATCATCACAATCTCTTTATCTTTGAGGAGGCAAATTCTAAATTAATTAATTAACTCTAATTCATTTGCCAATTTGTTCAGAGTCACAGAACATCATATGCTAATTTTATTTCTATAAATAAATTATCCTTGTAGTTTAGCCGATAAATTTTCCTCAACATTAAATCTCTTTAGTGATGCACCATCGTTTTCAAGAACTCGCATTTACATATTCTATCACTGAAACGTGAATAAGTTACTTTTTAAATTACAACCTTGATTTTTATTTAATTATTCTTATTATTCTGACTAAATTACCACTTACGTATTTTTTTTTTCTTACTTCATTTATTCGTCAGTTTTAATTTGATCTGTTCCTTGCTCACTCATGCTTTCATTAATATCATTAATATTTGCCTTACTACTGTTTTTTTTCTTTTTATTCTTTAATGACTCGCCGCTGTATTATTATGTATTTATTCTTTTTCACGTATCGCTCTTTATAACTTATATATTTTTTCTTCTTCTGTAAAATCGGTTTGTATCATCTAATAACTAAAGAGTGTGCCCGTTAAAAAAAATGATGATTCGAGTTGAAAAAGTACATGCACTCACTCGTTGAGGAACTTCGGACTGTGCTTTCCTTCACCATCCTCTTCGGGACTGGTATCGGTCTCTGTATGTGGCCCGATGATCTCATCGAGAAACTTCTCGAACACGGGATCGGTCTCCGTCGCTTCAACAATCGACTTAATAGCATTATTCAACTCGGCCATAATAGAAGTGTTCCCTTCGCCGCTGACCGACTCGTGGAAACTCTCATCCCTCAGAGATACGTCCGTAGGAATGATTGCTCTATTGATATTTTCGGCAATACATTCTTGTAACTCTGTACGATTCAAGATTTCTTTCGTTAATATCTGGAAATGTATACGAGTGGACACTTAATAACAACAATGCTCGTTAGAATCTTTGTGTGGGTGGCATGGAAAATTTCTTCACAAGATGCTACGCGCCATCGCGTGAGAAACGCTAAATGAATAATGTAAACGCATAGCGATAGCGAAAAGCCGATATTTATCCAGGGACTTACGCTGAGATTCTCGATGGGCTCGTCGTTCGATTCAGATTCCGATTCCGGTATCTCGTAAGGATTGGTCTGCACCTCCGTACTGGAGAATCTCAACAGCTCCTCCGTATTTGTCGCGGCTGTGCATCGTTTGAGTGACGGTGTGCTCGTCGTGATGCTGATATCCTCCCTCCTTTTACCATCGATATTAGCTTCGAATTGTCGTGTACTCCACATCCCGTCGTCTGTGCGAACAGAAAGAGATAGAGAGAGCAAGAAGTCAACCTTAGACATCTTGATTGACGGCACCGAATTCCTCAGGAGAATCAAAGGATCGCTTTCGAATTGGTCGGATGAACGACGAAATTCAAGCTTGTGTAAATTTGCCAAATGTTACGGAAGTAACTTCATCTTCCAAGTCCTGTCAGATTGAACACGCTGTCGTTTGCGGCATCGGCGTGGATCAAGTTTCACAGGATTTGGAGCTCGAAACATCTCAGGACATCGTTCGACCTTATAATTTCCCGCAAAGTTACATAATGTGGGCCCATACAGCGCAGAAGCTCGTAGCAATATCGCAAGCTTCTGTGCTGTAAAATAGAGATATCTCGTTATTCTCCCGGCCGACTCCAAGCGATGCTTTAATTTCGAGAGAAGCCTGTTTGTGCTATTACTTTTCTCGAAGTCATATTGACTGGGCGATCCTTGCGCAACGTTGTCGTCGCTTCTCTCAATCCTATCGTTCACAGATTCCGTCTGCCTGAACGAGCTGACATTCCCGGGCAGACTCTCTAACGGGGTTGTGTCGACATTGTGAGGAATCGCTGAATCGAGATACATGAGATTAAAGTTTTACAACAAACGGACACGAGAGAGAAGAGACAAACACGACATACGTGAGGTCGTTACGATGTCCCCATTCGGTTGCGCCGCATTCGATTGGGGTTTGGCGGTGCGTTTGTTCCGCTCGCTGTTACTATGACGCCTTCTACGCATGCTATTTGCGATAATAGGCGAGCCGTTCGATGCTTGCGTGTTACTCTAGAAAACGTCGAGCCATGTTTGATTGTAAATCGCAGCGAAAACTTTCACATTCAGCTCTCACGTGCATCAGCAGAAAAGATTTCAGATACACATCGACCGAGTTAAATAAGTTAGGACAACAAAATACCTGAGAAGGTACATTAATGTTTACGACAAATCGCTGGCCACGCGGCTCTTCCACGAGGAATTTCAGCTGCTCTATTAGATCCCCACAATGCTTCAACTGCTCGCAATCTGTCGCTTTGTTTAACCGTTCCTGAACTACAGAAAACAGTGGCTTGTTTAGGAAACACGCAATCAAAAGACAGACATGTGAATTCTACTGTATTGAATCTATTCGTACGTCGTGTCAAACTCTTTGCATTTGTCGTAGCCGCTTTACTAACATTTAACCCTTACACAACATTTAACCCTTTGCACTCCAGTGGTGACTTTCACCATGTGGTGCCATTTTCGCACCGTGCGAAAAAGGTCCGGAGTGCAAAGGGTTAATTAGTGCTATTATCAGTAGTACAGCCAAACGAAGTAACTCACTCATAGTGCTGATGGCAGAGAACTTCTCAATGATATCCATCAGCGTTAAACCGTTAACTTTGGTACTGAACCTCTTTCCATGAGCAACCACTGTCCGACATTCTTGTAAGTGCGGAGATGATTCCAAAAACTGCTTGGCTGCTTCTGTACACTGCTGGTCCTCCAAATAACCTAGGACCAGCAAATGTACGATATAGGTAACTCAAACATTGATAACATCGATTTCTTACATAATAACGACATAGCTTCTGCTATCAAGCAACAATGCAGACAAAACAAAGATGAAAAAGGCATCTCCGAGGAATACGGATGACAAAGAAGTGGATGTACATGAAACTTTATTAGTGGAAACTTGATTCATTTATGATCGACAAGTTAGATTCAGCTCAGAAGAACGTCGAATGGTCTTGTGACACGGATTGATCGCTGCGTCGAGCGAACAGGTGCATGTAAACAAGGGGTTGACATGCCAACGAAAGAGGTTACGGTACGAGTGTTTTCTCATCGACGAGCGTAACGATTCGATCAGGTTGATCACTCACCGAGCACCAGTCGAGCTATTTCGGATGGCAATAGTGCTTCCATGGTTGCCTTCTGGTGTCGCGTAATTTTCCAAGACACTTCATTGGGAGACCCGTCCGTCGTGATGCGAAAGCGACACTTTGACGACACCAAGCTACTGCGTCTCGACAGCAATAAACATTTGTAGTGTTGCCAACGTGCACGGGGAGTTTCTTTGTTTACATATTCGACTCGGACCGTTTCGAAAAAGACGCTTCACTTTGTTCACCTCGGCACACCTGAGACGAAACGGAACCATTTTGTAAGAACGCTGTTATTATTAATTAATTAATAGCACGCATTGTTAAATATACCGATCATTCTCGCGACGCTGTCGCGCCGGCCGTTGGCATACGTTAGATGTGGGAAATAATTCACGAGGTTCCCGAGGGTAAACGCGGGTAGACCGATGCTCTATCACAACACGAGGGGGTAACATCGGGAACAATGTGTCGTTTTTTGAACTTACGTTTCGCGGTTATATTGGAATTTCCCGCCAACCAATTTGTCGCCGTCATTTCATTGTCCGGAGATGCTTAGGGACTTTAGGTATTCTCCAGCAGACAGCCAATCGGATGTCGATTGCGCTTGACACTAGAAACTTGCATAAAGATACGTTCGATTCGTCGTTGAGTCTTCCAATAGGAGAATAAGTTTTTTAGCGACAAATATATCAATGGATGCAAAAGGAAAAATACGTCACAATAGAGATTGAATACTAGCAAACTCCAAATTCTACCTTATAAATACAACAATATCTGCATTTTCAAATATATAATGCTATTATAATATTTCATATTAACACTGATTTGTTAACTGCAATCGTCATTAGTAGTTTTCCTCTTTTTTTTCATCCCGCCTTATTTCTCCTATCAACGCGCTCTTATCAGACAGACACACATTCAGGCCACTACTCTCTCATTTCAGTGTCGTCTTTAATTCCTCTCACGGGAAGCGCAGTTTATACAAATCTGTGATCATAACAATGGAACATTTCCATTCGCCGTTTTACTTATTAAGAAAATAAATTGCAATAGATGTAATAGATCCCAAATGAATACGACTTACAAACTAGTAAGAAAAAAATAAGGCATGTATAATAATACAAAACAATGACCATTCAAAGCGAGATAAAAATCGTAATAATTCAGTATTAGTTTAATCATTAGATATTGACTTTGATTTCTTTTTCTTTTTCGGCACATCCGTCTGTTCAGTGTCACCGTTTTTGATGTACTCGTCGTCCCTTTTGCCGTTCTCCAGTACGTCGTTTTTCCTCTTCTTATCTTTCTTCTTCTTCTTAGGAGACTCCTCGTTATCCTGTTCCACAGAGACCAATGATTCCTTCAAGGCCTCTTTCATTACGTCGATGTTCTTCTGCGGTATCTCTCCTGTTTCGAAAAATTTCAATCGGTCCTCTACTTGCTGTCTCAATTTTTCACCAAACACATTAGTCGGCACATCTAAGAAACAGTCAAGCCTGGAAGCCATTGAGCACTTGTTAGCCAGATATCTCGATATTCTACCCTTGTCTCTGGCATTAGCGCGACCAATAAACGTAGAATTAAAAAGTAAGCCAAACTTGGGCGTGTTCCCTCTAGTCTTCAACGCACGGAATAACGCCTTCTCTGCCCCCAAAATCTGGACAGTCGACGCTGGGAATTTGGCCAGGTTAGTTAGCGATCCGGCATGCGCTATCAATCTAGCGCCGGTTTGGTCACCGATCAAAGAGGCGAGGTTCGGCGCCACTCCCGACATCTTGCTTCTCAGATACTGTGCCAGGCGCTCCCGGTAATCACCCAGGGAGATAACGCGATCGGCGAATATTTCGATGTTCATGAGATCAACCATATTAATGTCCATCCCCATAGAAGACTTGGACGCATCGACGATTGCCTGCGCCACCGCACTGTCCATAACTGTTTCTTCGAGAGCCTCCAGCTTTTCCTCTGGAAGTTCCTTCCTGTTTTTCAGTATCTTAGTCACTTTGGCGTACATGTGATTATCCGGAATTATTTTTATCAGCTCTGGGAAGTGATAGCCGTACCATTCTCTGAAATGGAAACAAAGAAACAAAGTTATTACCGAGATTTCTACTTATTATCCGAGCATACTCGTGGAGAAATTCCATCATATAATATTTCTTCATATAAATTTCGTTGGTCTAACATTTGGTAAAATTAAGAACTAAATTTGGAAGTATAATTACGAAAAGATTTGAAATTTTACAGAATTTCTTCATCTGTGAATTAAATGGAAGAAATATTTTACATACCGTATACGCATACTGAATGTGTTAATGTCCTTGTCTAATTGGTCCATTAAGCCTATGGTATGGATGATCATATTATCTACTCTATGGATATTGAATTTAACTTTTGCCCTGGAATAACTATGCCCGAGACCCAGTTGCGCGATTGATGCACTTTCAGCAGTCAAGCCTTGAACCAGGTGATGGAAATGTTGTCTGATGCCACGTATAATTTCAGGAATGCCATTGACGTGATCGCACTTTATGCCTAGAGCTTCGGTGATGTTAGCGCCAAGTTTAGGATCCGAGACACCAAGAACAACATTCTTTTCTGACTTTGGTACGCAGGAGTCCAAAAATATTTGTAACTGTGGCGGAACGACACCTTCGGAGATACAGTTAATATTCTCCAGTGCTACTACCGCAGTCTTGAAGGCTGAGAAACCAACGAGACTGACGATAGAACGAAAACGCGACAAGTCTGTCACGGAAGCTTCCACCTGTGGCAACAGCATTCCAATCTCTTCGAACTCCTTGACACGGAACACAGCGTATCCGGAGGCATGTTCGAACAAAATGAATAGCTTCTTCTGCAAAAATTACAAAAAAAACATCTTTTAAATCTCCAAGTATATATAAGAGTATTGGAAGAGATATGAATATTGTCGACCAATTCAACGAAAGCACGTGATGATACTTGTGCACCATCTTTGCGAAATAGCCGCATGTTGAGTGTCGATATATCGAAGTATAATTTAAGAGAAAAAAAATTGCGTAATTCTAATTAAGAATATCCGGTATGTACCATTCTCGCTTTCTCAAAATTTCAAGATTTCAACGAAATTCTTGCAATATTTCAACAGCCACACAAATTATTGGTTTTGTCGATACGTAGCACACCATGTGCCGATATACTAATGGAGGAGAAGTTCAGATGAGCGTCTATATTTCCTACAACTACAACCACGGCTTCCCTCACGCAGGATTCACACTGTATTCGACATCTGAGGATCCGATATTCTAATAGGACATTGCCTTTTCAGGATTCCCTAGCTAGTGACGTTCTTGTCTCTAAGAAACGTATTCTTCTATTGGATGTACTCCTATTGGAAGACTCAACGACGAATCGAATAACGTATCGTTATTCAAGTTTCTAGTGTTAAGCGCAATCGACATCCGATTGGCTGTCTGCTGGAGAATATCTAAAGTCCCTAAGCACTTCCGGACAATGAAATGACGGTGATAAATTGGTTGGCGGGAAATTCCATGCGTGATTTTTCGAACTTACGTTTCGCGATTATATTGGAATTTCGCGCTAACGAAATTGTCGCCGTCATTTCATTGTCCAGAGGTGTCTAGGGACTTTAGGTATTCTCCAGCAAACAGCCAATCGGATGTCGTTTGCGCTTAACACTAGAAACTTGAATAAAGATACGTTCGATCGTCGTTGAGTCTTCCAATAGAAGTACATCCAATAGAAGAATACGTTTTTTTGAGACAAGAATGTCACTAGCTAGGAAATCCTGAAAAGTGAATCTCCTATTGGAATATCGGATGCTCGGATGTCGACGCAGTTGGTCTCTTCTTTTCCGCTGCACCGCTGAACTAGTGGATTAAGTTGAAGAAAGAAAACATATACTTGTCTCGCATCAATTTATTAACCTTGTTCAGCGGTGCAGCGAAAACGAACAGACCTAGTATGAATCGTGCATAAGGGAGGCCGTGGTTGTAGGTATAGGAAATATAGACGCTCATCTGTACTTCTCCTCCATTAGTATATCCGCACATGGTGTGTTACGCATCAAACAAACCATAGAGTTGTGTGGCTGTTGCTGTGTCGCAAGAGTTGCGTTGAAATCTTGAAATTTTGTGAAAGCGAGAATGGTATACACCGGATATTCTTAATTAGAATTACGCAATTTTTTTACTTAAATTATACTTCGTTATATCGATACTCAACATGCGGCTATTTCGCAAAGATGGTGCACCAGTATCATCACATGCGTTTGTTGAATCGGTGTATCAACAATATTCATATCTCTTCCAATACTCTTACATATACTTGGAGATTTAATATATGTTTTTTTTCGCTTTTTTGCAGAAGAAACTATTCATTTTCTTCCAACATGCCTCCGGATACGCTGTGTTCCGTGTCAAGGAGTTCGAGGAAGTTGGGATGCTGTTGCCCCAGGTGGAAGCTTCTGTAACGGACTTGTCGCGTTTTCGCTCTATCGTCAGTCTCATTGGTTTCGCACCCTTCAAGACCGCGGAAGTGGCACTGGAGAATATTAACTATATCTCCGAAGGTGTCGTTCCACCACAGTTGCAAATATTTTTGGACTCCTGTGTACCAAAGTCAGAGAAGAATGTTGTTCTTGGTGTCTCGGATCCTAAACTTGGCGCTAATATCACCGAAGCTCTAGGCATAAAGTGCGATCACGTCAATGGCATTCCTGAAATTATACGCGGTATCAAATTGCATTTCCGTCACCTGGTTCGAAGCTTTAATGCTAAAAGTACATTGGTCAATCAACTAGGTCTCAGGCATAGTTATTCCAGGGCAAAAGTTGAATTCAATGCCCACAGAGTAAATATGATCATCCATACCATAGGCTTAATGGACCAATTAGACAAGGACATTAACACATCCAGTATACCTCTACGGTATGTAAAATATTTCTTCCATTTAATCCACAGTTGCAGAAATTTTGTGAAATTTAAAATCTTTTCACAGTTATACTTCCTAATTTAGTTCTTAATTTTACCAAATGTTAGTCCAATGGAATTTATGGGAAGATATGTTATTTGATGGAATTTCTCCACAAGTACGCTCGGATAATAAATAGAACTCTCGGTTATAACTTTCTCTTTGTTTCCATTTCAGAGAATGGTACGGCTATCACTTCCCGGAGCTGATAAAAATAATTCCGGATAATCACATGTACGCCAAAGTGACTAAGATACTGAAAAACAGGAAGAAACTTCCGAAGGAAAAGCTGAAGGCTCTCGAAGAAGTTGTCATGGACAGTGCGGTGGTGCAGGCAATCGTCGATGCGTCCAAGTCTTCTATGGGGATGGACATTAATATGGTTAATCTCATGGACATCGAAATATTCGCCGATCGCGTTATCTCCATGTGCGATTACCGGGAGCACCTGGCACAGTATCTGAGAAGCAAGATGTCGGGAGTGGCGCCGAACCTTGCCTCTTTGATCGGCGACCAAATCGGCGCTAGATTAATAGCGCATGCCGGATCGCTGACTAACCTGGCCAAATTCCCAGCGTCGACTGTCCAGCTTTTGGGGGCAGAGAAGGCGTTATTCCGTGCGTTGAAGACTAGAGGGAACACGCCCAAGTTTGGCTTGCTTTTTAATTCTACGTTTATTGGTCGCGCTAATGCCAGAGACAAGGGTAGAATATCGAGATATCTGGCTAACAAGTGCTCAATAGCTTCCAGGCTTGACTGTTTCTTAGATACGCCGACTAATGTGTTTGGTGAAAAATTGAGACAGCAAGTAGAGGACCGATTGAAATTTTTCGAGAGAGGAAAGATACGGCAGAAGAACATCGACGTAATGAAAGAGTCCTTGAAGGAATCACTGGTCTCTTTGGAGCAGGATAACGAGGAGTCTCCTAAGAAGAAGAAGAAAGATAAGAAGAGGAAAAACGACGTACTGGAGAACGGCAAAACGGACGAGTACGTCAAAAACGGTGACACTGAACAGACGGATGTGCCGAAAAAGAAAAAGAAATCAAAGTCAATATCTAATGATTGAACTGAATTATTACGATTTTTACCTCGCTTTGAACGGTCATTGTTGTGTATTATTACACATGCCTTATTTTTTTCTTACTAGTTTGGAACTTGTATTCATTTGGGATCAGTAATATACGGTACATGTATTGCAATTTATTTTCTTAATAAATAAAGCGGCGAATGGAAATATTCCATTGTTATGGTCACAGATTTGTATAAACTGCGCTTGCCGTGAGAGGAATTAAAGACGACATTGAAATGAGAGAGCAGTAGCCTGAATGAGCGTGTCTGTCTAATAGGAGCGCGTTGATAGGAGAAATAAAGGGGGAAGAAAAGGAGGGAAGCTGTACTAATGACGATTGCAGTTAACAAATTAGGGTTAATATGAAATATTGTAATAGCATTAAATATTTGAAAATGGAGATATTGTATGATAATGTATGTATAAGGTGGTATTTGGAATTTGTTAGTATTCAATCTCTGTTCTGACGTATTTTTCCCCTTGCAGTCGTCTTCACCCTTCTCTTAACAAAGAGCGAGAGAGAGAGGGTGAGTGAAAGAATATCACTTATGCGATATCCGTGTCTTTCTATGCAGTAACTTCAGCCCGCCCATGAATCCTGTATCAAACAACGAATTGGGGATTGAGATTGAATTGAATTTGGCCAATCGGCGCAAAGTTGATTGAACTCAAGTTTAGTGGAATTTAGTGAATTTTGCTCCGATTGGTCGAATTTCAATTTTATCTCAATCTATAACTCGTAGTCCGATACAAGCTGAAGGACGTGCAGTCTATCTATGGTTTTTTTCCAAGGAGGCGCAGAAATACCCAAATTTACTTCATGGGCTAAATATCATCTTCAGATATTTTAAGATGGTATGTAACCAATAAAACGACTTTGTATCTCTGTGTTTCTTGCTGGAAAGCATCATATATAAATCTATGGTTGAGGCTCGGCTCTCTCCGTTAGCCATATTGGTTTGGTGATGTAGGCGAGAAATGATAAGCGGTAAGTTTTCTGCAACTTGTAGCTTCATTTTTCAATTTTCCCTGAAAAACAATGATTTCGTAATCTCGAAACTTGTAAAACGTGCAGAAAACTGAGATATCTGGCCGATGTGTCACATAGAATCGCGAAGTAATTCTTGAGATAACAGGTTATTTTTCACCCATCTCAGCTATCATAACCGTCCGCGAGAATTATAAGTTGATTATTATTTAAGACAGGTAATATTAAAGGCCATTGGCCGTAGGGGATTTAGTTTGCGTGAAAATTTCGCTATTCAATAACCTTCAATTAACAAATTTGTCGGTTAATCTGTGTCAAAAGAGCGTAGATAACTGCAAAAATGTCGTTTCACAAAAATATTCGATGTACTTCATTGTAGATCCGTATACGTATCGATAGAACATCGCGGTAACTGTAAATTATAAAACCGATACTAAGTATGCCATAAATATCCAGGTATTTGTATCGAATGACTAAAAATATTCATCCTTTCTCAATTATCTCCGGGCCCTTCGGGGCGCGCACGAAAATCTGCCGAGGTCTGACGACCTTCAGCATCATCTTGTCGGTGCACAAAAAACGACTCTAAGTGCAATACCGACAAAGTTGGTAATAACGTACGATATGGTCGATAATCACACGAGGTGTTATCGAACGCGCGTCAACTGGAAGCGCGAGATGCGGCCAATCGTTCAGAGATGGCGCCACGAGCAGGCGAGTGACGCAGCCATGTTTGAGGCACTCTCGTGTTCATTTCCACTTCCGTTTCTTCGTGATTTCGTCGCGATCGATATCGGAAAAGGCGCACGTTCGCGAAACGTTCCTTTTCCCCCGCGTGTCGGCAACGCGGTCGACGACGGCGAGCCGATCGCCGTGCGAATGAAGAAACGCGCCCGGAGAATATTTCATGTCGCGTCCCGCGAGGTAAGGAACTGTTATTCTTTTTCCTTATTTCGGAACTCGACGCGAAAGAGAGAGAGAGAGAGAGAGAGAGAGAGAAGGAAGGAAGGATCCCGTGGCGAATGCGATGCGATGATACGAGTCAAAATGTTAAAGCACGTCTCCCCTTCCTCGTCTAGGCGCTTGCCTCTTCCCCCCACATTTTTTCGTGCCATCCCCTACGTTCCCAGCGCGCCTATTATTCTCCTTTCTTTTTCCGTGAAGACGGACGCGACGTATTTGTCGGCAGATACAGCGGGTCTTCCATCCACCGTCCTCTCTCCCCTCCCCGCTCTCTCTCTCTCTCTTCTCTTCTTTCTAGCAAACGTGCCGAGTACATCCCCGCGACCCCTGGAAGCAAGGGCCTAGTCGAGGGTGCCAACCAACCGCGGGGACGAGTCCTCCCTCGTCTCTTTTTTTCCTTCGCCTGCTTGCATCCACGCCGAGATACGTTTACGTATATCTCCGCATTAGTCACGCTCGTTGGAGGCTCGTTGGAGGCTCTTTCTTAGGGAATCTTCATCCCCGAACGCGCGCCGCATTAAGTAGCTCCGTGCNGTACGCGCCGCCCCCCCCCCCCCCTAACTCGTGTAATTCGCGCGATCGTCACCGACGATCCCTCTTCTTCCCTACCTATTTACCCACTCGGTCGGTGTGACGAAACTAAACGCGCCGGCGATGAGCTCCCGTCGAAATTTAAACCGGGAAATAAAAAAATCAGTCGATGTTAGATTCGTTAGATTGGTGAGCCATTGGTGAGCTGTAATTTTGTTACTTTGTATGTGCTATTATCTTCAATTTTATTGCAATATGATGACATATGCACACAGAAATTCTTGTTTCAAGGATATTCTTGTTTCAAGGATCTCATAAGTTTATATTATATATTCGTAAGCCGCAAATTTATTCGAAATATATTCTGAATCCTAGTAAGTTTAATACTTCAATCGAGAATATTAAATTAAAACACTGAAACTAAAATTCCTCGGTTTATTTATTCTAATTTAACCGAATTTAACTTTCCTTTAATAAAAATTATAATATTCTTAAAAAGAGAAAGGGAGAGAGAGAGAGAGAGAGAGAGAACAAAATTTTTCTTTTGAGTAAATGATAATGAGTTCTTCTAATATTTGTGATGAATATATTTTAATACTTTTATACTAAGAAAATATTCTTTATTCAAGATAATTACTTAAAAAGAAAAAATAAAACTGAATAATTGCTTTTCTTCACAGTACAAATAATATTTTTCTCCATGTGTAATGTTATTAATAATAATATAATATATCATTAACATAATATATTATTAATATTATTAATTAATATATATATAAATATATATTATTAATATTATTAATTAATATATATATAATATAATACGTATATAGGGTGTATTATGACTCTATTAAGCAATACTTCAATCGTACGTTTTAAATGAAGAAATCTACGATCGAATTTCTCGATTGAACGACTCACATTGGCACAGGATGTTTTTTGCACGCGCTTACGATCATAACAATTGCTGTTACGCATGAACAAACACGTAAGACATCGTCCCTCGTTATTTTCGATTTTACTCGATATCAATATTTCATGTATTTTTTTTTTTTCATTAAACATCGCGAGAATTCGTGATATCCGCTTCGCGACTATTACATTTGCGATCGTGTGTGACTGAATTTCGTTTTAAAATTCAAATGGAATAATAAAAGTAATATAAATGAAAAGTAATAAAAATAAAAATTAAACGTAATAGTCACCTGATAAATATCACGGTGGCACCGCGGCAGCCGTCCCGGTAGGATGATCGCGTGCGCAAAGTATCGCAATTAACCTCGTACGCACATTAATTGACTTATGAATATCGTGAATATCGTGCGAAATATCCGACGTCACATGTGTCGCATACAGGCGTGCATGGATAAGTTTCGTTGCATTCTACGTACGCACGTGTGTGTCTGTGTGTTTACATGTCCCAACGGTAACGCGCGCGTCGAAGGTATACCACCTTCAAGATAACAACACGCGTACACGGAAAGAAAATTAGTCTTAAATCAAGAATAGAACATTCTCATATTTACATAGAACAAAAATATAAGACTCGGATACACCGAACAAATTACGACACGCGGCTTCGGAAGAGTACGATGTAAGAGTATGTTTTTCGTTTCAGTCTACGACGGCGAGGCAGTCGCCGTTTCCGCGTCGCGAGTGTTCCGAGTGCTTCGGCGGTTTTCAACATCGGACATCAAGGAAGAGACGGGCTGGTCCGAAGCTGTGTCCTGAGACTCCGAGGATAGCAGCAGCAACGACAGTTACATCGAAGTAAGGAGAAGCAAATCTCTGTTAAGATGCCAGATGCTACGGTCCGTCTCAAGGTGAGACGAAATATCGTGAGATCGAAAAGCTGTGACACTTTCGACATGCACATCCGAAGGATCTAATCTGCTCGCGTTTGTCACGTTGAAATGTCGCGTTTAAAGATTCACGATACATTTATTTTGCAAACGGAACCGAAGCATCGTGGTTTCCGTTCTCTCGCGCATTTCTCGTTGTCGTTGGCGGCTTTCCCTCGTCCGCCTTGCAGGCTCTGTTTAGTTACTAATTTGACGATTTAAATAATAATTTCCATGCGTGAATGTGAACGGTGTCGTGGATTCGGCATTGCGATTTTCGCGTCAACGACGGGAACTATCGCTCATTTCTTCTTTGCGATTTTGAATATGCAGTTTAGAATGTTAATTTTATAATTTATGCAATCATTACTCATGCACAGTGAAGAACTTCGTGTTGACCCTCTAATGGTAAGATCGGGGTCGGATTTGGCCCCGTGCTCAGTTTTGCTCATTTTTCATCTAATTAATGTGCAAAATGAGTGAAAGAGGTAAATAACAACATGAAACTTTTTCCTTCGTTTACTCATAGATGAAAAAAATACAATAAGGTTTACTGACTGACTTTAAATAATTGCAGTGAAACACTTTGAAGAGACCTTGCTATTAGAGGGTTAAAAACGGTCCACTGAAACTTTGCTGCCACTTGAACAAGGTGAATATATTAAAAAATGTGTTAAAAAATAATATGCTGACAAGATGAATACGTTAATTTGACGTGTATTTGTGTAATTATCAACACATTCCCCGTGTCAAAGTAACACAAAACTTTCTGTGGACCGTTTTCAACGGAAAACTTTTTTTATCATGTGTGAATGTAACGATTCCACGAGTCATTTGCGCGTTTACGAATCGTTGCTTATTCACTTATTACCATTACCTCTTCGACTTTGAATACGCAGTTAAGCTTTACACGCAATCTCTCCCGAGTACCCGGGAATCTCTCGAACGTCTCTGCTCCGGGCGAATATTTAAGCATAATTTGTAACTCCTTCTTCCGCGGAGCGGTTTCTTGCTTCGCGGTAGGAACTACTTAGTGAGTTTAACCGCTTATAGGAGCGGCTTTGTTGCGCGGCCGTCTTTTTGGCTACGTCGCCTCGTGATCCACACAATCGGCGTAAACAATAGCGAGATGGAAAAACGAGTCCGCGCGCGCGCGCGCGCGAGCAATACTCTTTAATTACGAGACACTCGCGGGATATTCCTCTCGCTTCGGTATTCTCCCTTCGTGTTTCCCCGCGGTTCAAAGGAGCGGGATGATATTTATGAGACACCAGAACGTCTACTACAATCAGTCCGAGTGTTTTGCTCACACAGTTTGTCCCGACAGTGTGCATCGTAACCTCCTCATCCTCCGCTCTCGTCGTTGTCCCTCCCCCTCGTCTCCTTACCCTCACTTTACCTCTCTCTCTCTCGCCGTGATATCCTCCCTTCGCGCGCACGACGCACTGTTTGTATCTCGTTACCCGGCTATTTGGTTATGATTTGATAGCGCTTTCCTAGAACGCTGCAAATACGCGGGGATTGTCCGGGGAGAATCGAAAAATTCTCGAGAGAAGTTGAACGATCGAGAGAGTGAGAGAGAGGACAGCGACAAGTGCTATTTATCACGTGTTTATTATTTTTGGCCTCACGGAGAATGAAATATTTAAACGTTGCTCCGATCCGAGTTCCGAGCTCTCTCTCTCTCTCTCGCTAAGATATTTCGCAATTCGCTGAAAAATTGACATAAGTTAATAAAAAAGGTGGGATTGTTATGGTACAACCGATAAGAAGCAAGAAAACGGAGATGATAGAAACAAAAGCGTCTTGACAGGTAGAGGCGAAAGCTGCGAATAAAGTATCACGTCATAAACTGTGATAAACGCTCGACACTTGTCCCGCGTGAAATAATTCCGCACGTCGGTTCATAATTCATATGTTGTTTTTCGCCTTATTTACATCTGCGTGTATCTACATCCGGTATGCTCGCGCGAAATAAGTAATAAGTAATATTACCGCCCTGCTGTTGAGCGTATTCGCGGATATACGGATTTAACGTTCGGTTTCTCTTTCGATTCATCAACGACCGATCGATCGATCGACTCTGTGCGCGCGCGCGCGGAGTGGGACGAAAAGTTGCCGAGGACGGGGGTATGCGGACGTGTATTTTCGAAAGCGTCGAACAGCAGCACGTGTGAACATTTCGATCGATCCTCCTTTGTGTCGTCAACTTCAGAGCCGGATAGCGGCGAAACGAGGGCCGAAGAGCAGCCCCCGACACTCATCCACGAAGTGCTTTCGTCGTGTCTGCCTCCTGAAGTTCCACGTCCGGTCCGGTGTATACGTGCCCCAGGTGGTTGTCTCAAATAACGCCACCTAAAGCGAGTAACTCGATACCGGGGATCCTGCGGGTGTTTGAACATAGATTGTGTTACGCGCGCGCGCGCACCGCTGCTCCCCCGCGCGTCTCCCGCGCGTTTTTAGATTATCTCTCGTTCTCAAGTCGCGAGTATAACGGAGATTGTGATTTGATTCTCGCGAATAGACGCGTTCCTCTCTCTCTCTCTCTCTCTCTCTCTCTCTCTCTCTCTCTCTCTCTCTCACTCACGAAAGATGTGGAAAAGAGTGGAGAAACGAAGTGGGGCGTCTCCGCGTCTGTTCGAGATTCGAAATTCTCCGTCGCACTCGAGAAACCGAATTTCATCAATTATGGACCCCGTTTCGTTCGTTTCTATCACCGAAATCACCGATTATTCTCTTGCGTGTGCGCGAGCGCCAGAACATATCGAGCGGTCCGACATTAGCTAACTTTAATTCTAATTACTTCCGGCAAAATGTTCAATGAGTCGTTGAAAAATGGACAAGTTGCGCACGAGAGAGAGAAAGAGAATACGGCATTCTGTGAAACCGCGCCGGAACACCACCCTGTAGACTCGAAACATCCGATTAGAATATATTCGCGACGAGACGATGAGAGAGAGAGAGAGAGAGAGAGAGAAGCTTCCTGACGACGACAAAGAGCGATAAACGAAACAGTGGAGAGAACGAGGTACGTCTTTGATTTTCTAATGGAATTTCAAAGCTGTTCCGTCGGGAATTTTCATTGATTCCCGTTGAACCGTTACCGGCTCCCCACGGGCAAAAGGACGGGTGTAAAGACGTCCTGGTTGGGTAAAGGTGACGGAGACGAAAGGGGAAATAGAGCACCGAGGTTCCGGCGCACACGATCGTTCCTCGTCGCCGTCGTCGTCGTTCTTCTTGTCGTCGTAGTCGTAGTCGCGCGAACGAAGCTTTGTAATTTTAATTATTTCATTAGTGGAAATCCTTCGAATATACAAAGAACGTAGCGGAGGTGGGGTTTCGCGCTGGCGTTTCTCTCACGCCCAAAGGAATTCGTTCGTCGTTGTCGTCGCTTCTATTTTTCTTCCGTCGTCGTCCTTTTTCGTCGTTCTCACCCTTCTCTCTCTCTCTCTTTCGCTGCTCGCGCTCGTCCCCTCTCTCACCACTGGATTTGTCAGCGTTTCCGCGTCTTTGGCTATTCAGCGGACAACGCCCGCATCGCTCTTCATCTATGATCGGTTTTCCAGCGCGTCGCCGGCACCGTACTTGACGTCTTCTCGGAAAATCGACTTCGGGTCTCGCGAAGAATAACCTTACGTCTCTGCGTCTCGCCTATCGATTCGTGTCACTTTTAACGGTAGATACTCTAAACGTCGCTTCGCGAAAGCTCCCCGCTCCTTTCAATTCAGTTTAGCAATTCCATCACACGCGCAATCGCAAATTAAAACTGCACGAAAGCACGTGCAGTGTGCGCTCTCTTCGGACGGATTAACCGTCGATCGATCGCTCTTTCTTCACCCATTTCTCTCGATTCTCCCTCACCTCTTCGGGGCGGCTCTTTATTTTTGATAAGCGACCGTCGAGTCGACGAACTATTCGGTGTTTTCGTCAGATCGGAGGTAGGCGAAAAAAAACAAAAAAAACACGTCGACGGCGGTCGACTCGTGTCGTTAAAATGGAAATCGCGCTCGCGCGCTTATCGTTTACGAGAACGCGCTCGTGTAAGCGTATCCGGCCGTCGAATCACCGAACGATCATCTCCGTTGAATTCACTTCACCCTCGCCCGTGAATTTGCGCCAGCTGAGTGACGGGTCGCGCGATGACGGTTATCGCGCGGCGATCGCAGATGCGTTCGCTGTCGCGACATTAGTCCGTAATAAAGCATGACGCAGATAATCCAATACAGGACGCGTAACAAGGGTCGAGCGTAGGTCTCTGAGCTGCGGCGGCCGGGTGATTTAAGCGCCATTGACTCGCTCCACGTCGACTTGTCTTCCGTATATTTCGGTCCTTTTGACGATTGCAACAGTCGATTGAATCGTCCACGTTCTACGCTCGACACGAGTCAACCGGCCGCAGTAGGTATGGCTCGCGATAGCTACGGCGCGCGAGTAGAACGTCGCGGAATAGAGGCGCCGCCAGACAGTGGATGCAGACCGTACAGGAGTGCGGTACGGCGTGGCGCAGTCGATGCGCGGTCGAGAGACGACCGCGTTAATTCGATCGATTTGAGACGCACCTGCCGAACGAATTACTCGGTACGCGCGTCTGTTTCGTTAGTCGTCGCGTCGGAAACGCAGACGCTGAATAGCGAGCGCGTCGAGAACCGGGGAAAGCGCGCCGTAAAATTCGTAATCTGCGCGGATACATTGTCGCTTTAAGCACCGGGCGGTTTCCGTAAGACCCGTTCGCATTTTCCTCCGCTTCTCTGCCTCACCGCCCTTCTCCACCTGCTCCCCCCTCTGGCCTTCGTTTATCTCCTTATTCGCCTGCGGAACCTCGCCGGTCCTCCGTTCTTTCTTTCGGATCTCACCGGCGAGCCGATGACGTAAGCCCTTATCGACCCACTTTCAATCTTAGTTGGAAATATATTTGCGGGAGCCCGTGCAGCAGTTACAGCGGCTATATTTTTCCTCTCTTCCTCCCCTTGGTCCTCCCTCAGCTCACTCCTCCTCTTGATCCGCGCTCTACGCGCTGTTGATTTAGCGTCACAACGCGGCGGCGTGGCTCTCGCTGGCGTTGAAAAATGATCGCCGAGGAAACGAACGAAAGCGAAACGCGTGGCGCCGCTCGCCGCGCGTTCATGTATCACGAAAATACACCCGGATCCTTATTGATATGCATGCGCGTGACGAGAGAGGGGTCTTCCGACGGGGCGAGATTGAAACCGGCCGCTGCAACAACGTGCGAAAGTGCGGCACGCGAAACTGAACGCCGGCAGGGGGAGGAGGAGGAAACGCGTTCGCTACCGATCATCCGAATAATTCGTATTCGATTGTGTACGCCGGTATCCACAAAAGCGACGTGTGGATAACGCATAAATACGACCGCTCGATAGCTTTTTTTTTTCTTTTTTTTTTTGCTTCTCAAACGCATATACATTATACGCACTCGAGGATAATCGGGTCGAGTGTTATGATCGGCGCGAGGGCGGACTTGGCCGAATTATTAAAATATCGCGCGAGTCGCGGATAATCGATGCGTGAATTTCGGGAGCAATTAATTAAACGGTAATAACTGGAGTACGCACGCGCAAGGGGGAGAAGGGATACAGAGAAAGAGAGCGAGATAGGCGGATAGACAAAAGCGTTTATTTTCGCTCGAATGCTCTGTACTCTAAGAGTGTTTGAACAAATCAAAAAGAATATCTATGTATATATGTATATAGGGTGTTCCAAACCAACAGAAGCGAACATTGTGAGGGCGTTAGAACGGATTGAGGTGAATAGAAAGTTCTTTGCCGTTTTGCAAAATTTCGAGTCATTGATTATTTAAAATAGCCATATGTAGAGGCTCCTTTAATCACTCGAAATTTTGCGCGTTGGTTCGCAAAATGGCAGGGAACTTTTAGATTCTCTCGTTCTCAGAGAGGAGGAGAAAAGGACGAGTGGAAAATAAGCCAAGTTAAAAAGTACGTCTCAATGGCGGGAAGAAACCGTGTCTTTCTTTCTTTTTTCTTTGTTTCATTTACAACCCCGATCTGCCGGCCGATCTGCCCCTTTTCTTTCCCCCGCGCTCGTTTTTTTTTCTCTCTTTCCCTCTCGCAATCTCTTATCTCGGCGCACAATTTGCGTACATTACGTATCGCGTATGCAGGCGAATGACGCGGTCAGGAAAGTACGGCGTGCGCGCGCGCGTAATTTGCGGCAGAAAGGGGGAAAGATTAAGCGCGAAGGTTAATTTCCACCTGGCTGATAGGCGCTCACTCGCATTTAATTACGTCTATGGATCTGTTTACGAGCCTGACGAAGCGCGACGCGTACGGGAGGGTCCACAGCCCCGGGGGGAGGGGGGCCGCGCGGCGGCTTGGGCTATTCCCCGGAGGGCACGGGGTCTGTTCCATAATGCTCGACATTGTGCCCCCACCAAGTGACTCAGCCGACCGGCTGTCTGTCCGTAGCTCATTAAGTCGTGCGCGCACGCTATCGCTAACGTCGCTCGTAACGTCATAAATACTATATGTAAGCGCGCGCGCGCGCGAGAGAGAGAGCGTCGTCGACGTGTGTACGTATACATATATATATATATATATATACGTGCACGAAAATAAAAACGAGTCTACTGGGGGTGATATAGCAGGGTGGTCGGGGGCGCACCCGCACTCGAAAACTTTGACTCATCGTCGTATAGTATGCACGTTGGCGGAGCCGCCACGGCTCCTCCGCCACAAGGCCATTTGATTATTAAATCGGGCTTATTATACATATATGGAGGATGCGTCCCCCGTGACGTAGCCGATAAATTCTACTCGCGCGACTTCCTCGAGTAATTTCAGTCGCGGTCGATTCGGCGGCCGTGTGCGCTGCCCGGTTGCTTAAGGTCGCGCGGCGCTCCAGTGAAAGTATTCCGGATTTATTTTGAAGGAGAAGAGAGAGGATACGGGAATGCAATCGCGCGCCAGGCGCTCCTCTGCGATCCGGGATCCGGGTGGACCTTAATTTTCACGTGTAGCGGGCACGTTCTCGTAGATGGACTGCCGGCGATTCGACTAATCGGTCGGTAAACCGATTCCGGCTGAAAAATGTAACGTCGACACGGGAAAGCACTCGTGAAATATTTTCCTGCGGGAAGATAGAGGAACAGTCGGCAGTATGGAATATACACACACATATAGGGGTTCAAACATTCGATATGAGATGTGAAGTCGTGTAAATTAGCGATATCGCGAGTAAAAAGAGGGGAGAACGGGATTAATTGGCTAATCGATTATTCCTGCTATTTTCTACATTGACAAAGAAAGCAGTTGAATCTACAAAGTTGGTTACTCTCGTTCAATAATATTCATAAATGATACTCTCGTGACTGCGGGAGTCTATGAAAGGAAGAGAGAGAGAGAGAGAGAGAGAGAGAGATTGAAACGTCTATTCGGACGGCTGTATTAATTCGAGTTGCATCGGCTTTACGTTACGGTTTGGCCGGTGTAACTGGAGCGGCGTAATGAACGAGTTTCTCGCGCGCACCATCCATTTCGCGATTGCTCGACTTAAAGCGAAATGGCGGAGTAGGTATTTACATAATCGACCTTCTTGATTCAGCGGCGCGATTATCTCGGACTACAGAAACAAAATGCAACCGGCCGCCGCCACTCTTTATCACGCGCGCGGCCCGGTAACGGCGGCTCGGACGGACTGACGGTCGGTCGGTCGGTCGGTCGGTCGGTTGCTTGCTGCGTGTCGGCGAGCCAAAAGGCTACGCTATTTAGCGCACGCAACTCGAAAGCAAATTACTTGACCGTGAACCGCACATTATAACGCGCTTCGATGATCCGCGTGGAATTCCCTACGACCGTGTACGGCCGCGAGATACCCTTCATTACCGGAGACTCTCCCTTTTCCCGAGCTGCTGAAACGACTGGTCCAAGTAGCCCCGCGTTCCGATCATAATTGGACAGTTGTGATATAATTGGGCACTCGTGCCCTCCTTATCCTCCTCCTCCTCTTCTTCAACGGGGATATTCATTAATCCGCGTCGGCACGATCAATAGCTGTCGTTCGGGCGGGATCGCTCGCGCGGATATGAATCGATTTCTTGGATTTCCTCCCTCCGTAAGAAGGAGTAAGTTATTATGCGACGCATGCGTACTTGACGGGCGGCCACACAAAGCGTTTCCGGGTTGCAGAAATATTAATTACGTATCGTCGATCTTTCCCTTTTTCCTTCGCGCGCGCGTGGGAGTGTGTCATTAGCTCGTTCTTTCCCCTCCCCCCCT
>NW_014554836.1:1328130-1341817 GCF_001313825.1 Dinoponera quadriceps | reverse complement strand
CCCTCCCCCTCCTCCTCCCTTCTTTCTATTTTCCGAGAAGCAATTTATTTACAATTTCTTACGAGTCCCCCATTATGCAAGCACGGGCACGTATTTATTATAATTACGTCGTCCCCGCTACATTTACGGGATAAGCTCGTCGTGCGACGGCGAGTTTCGTGCTTTAAAGGATTCTTTTAATGCGCCCACTGACGCGGAAACTGGGTTCGATAGCTTAATCAAGCGATCCTCCCCCCCCCTCTCCTCGCTCCAAGAGAATTCCCTCTTCCTGCGCGGCTCTGGTCGTTATAAAAATCAGGCGGAATACTTTCCTTGTCTCCGTTTCTATCGAGACCCGGCCGAAAAAACCTCTCGCGGAGTGCTATCCAGAAATTACCCTTCTAAATTATGAGTTAGAGATATCGTCGGGGTGGATATACCGACGAATTACCATTGGGGGCTTCGGTAACTCTCGCGGAAAAACGCCGAAGAGAAGAAAAGAGAGAGAGTCGCAGGGAGCAGATAGGGCGAAGGGATTCGGGGGGGAGGATAAAGTTAGGGGAAACCGCGGGAGTTCCGCTGGATCTGCTCGCGTCGCGATTGATCGGCGACGAGATAAAGGAACTTTTAATCGACGGCACTTAAATCGGAGCGCGTCGATATTAACGTTCCCGGAAATCTCGCGGAGTTTTCGTGAGGATGCGCTCTGCTAACTCGCGACGCTACGTCGTTGCCGCGCGTTAACCCCCTCGACCGCGCGCACAGTCTTCCGTAAAGTCGCTCCCACCGCAAACAGGGTCATATTTACCCTGTGCTGTGATCTTTTTAAATTCCCGTTTCCGAGAAACTGCAAAAGGGGAATGGAGGTTGGCAAAATTCTAGAATAAAGTGTAATTCTTCCACTTTAACGTTCGATCGCGCATTCATAGGGAATCGGGTTTTAAGTTGATGAAAGGAATTCGAATACAGACAGCAGTCTGAGAATATCCATCATTTATTTAAAACTAATTTTCTTCCCGTGTAAACATGTGGACATTATTAAACGACTTATCGGATTCGCCGTTCCGCGTTTAGCGAACAGAGCGACTCTCTAGCGATTTTTCGAGAAGAACTTGCGGATCACGCACTTCTCTTCGCTGCAACCCTCCGAACCCACCGGGGTCTATCCGACCCAGAATGCGGTCGAGAGGTTAGTTGCGCGCGATCGCGGTGTGTGCATCGCGGCTAAAGTTTATTTATAGATCGGCTAAACCGCCGCCGCTTACCGCCGCGTATAAATTCATTAGGAGATCACATTGAGATTAGAGCGAGTTTCTTGACGTTGATTAAATTTCAAGAAAGGACGCGCCGGCCGACCGGCCTCTATGATACGGGGTTCCCGGCTACGTCGCCGCGCACACTATACACCGGATATTAAAGGTCAGCGTACATTGCTGCAATGACCTTTTACGCGCGCGCGCATCTGTCCGCCGGCGGGCGTTTGTGAACGTCGGTAACCATTAATGAGATGGAAGCTTACCTGCGCTTAGTTGGACGGGATGAAAGTTCCTGTTTCATCAGTAACGAGCAACTGGGTATTTAGCGTCGATAAAAGCGCCCAGCCGGCGCATATGCAAGTATGCACGTCGCTCGATTCGCGAGACGAGTATATCAAAGACTCCACGAGATATATATCTCTCTCTCTCTCTCTTTCTTTCTTCCCCTCTACCCTATCCTTTTCCCTCTTTCTCCAGCTTGCGTCCGCAGTTGCGCTTCTGTCTCCGTGTCTCCTCATTTCTCGCCCGTGAAGAAGGCGACAGGTTTTCACACGTGATTCCATGTCGCGAGTGCGAAGCACGACGCCTCGATTATCGATTATTCATTCGCGACGTTCTAATTCGCCCCGAGACAACCTACTTCGCGCGACTAGGGTTGCTTCCTCCTCCCATTCCTTTCGCCGCTTCGTCATTTTGTCGACGAAGTTTTCGGGCACTCTCCCATGCATCCCTTCAGCCCCGCATTTTTCAATTATTCGCGATCGCTGTATTACCGCACATTTAGGTTAACTGGTCTGTTCGACGGTTAAAATATTTAAACGCGTGACATTATTGCCGTGGACAGAATTCGTCGCGTCATCAATTTTGGAGTCCCGCACGTATTAATTATTACGAGCGGTGTGTATCGCTGTGAGGCATTAAATAAATACACACGCACACACACGTGTGTGTGCGCGCATGTGTATGTGTGTATATATATATACATATATATATACGTACGACGTGTGCAATTCGTCACATTTTGCAAAATGCAAACCGCGTTAATACGCAATTACTCCCGTTCCGTTTTTATCCGCGTAAGCAGAGGTCTCTTTCTAATATATTCGTTGTTCTATTTTACCGTCGCGTTTCCCGCGTTTCTCGCTCTCAACGTCGATTATACGCGTCCTGTCCTGTCGAAATGATTATCCCGCAGCTGCTTTGACCCGGCGTGAGTATCGAGACGCCGACCGACTGATTCCGTGTGCATACGTGCAAGTTTTTCCCATTGAGTCATACGAACGCGCGGGAGAGAGAGAGAGAGAGAGAGAGAACGCGTCGTCGTGTTCGCACCAGCACGGCCTGCGTCCAATGTTCGTTCCTCCCCTCTTCCCCTCCCCGCTCATTATGTTCGTCAAACGGAGATAGGAGCGATGCGTCATACACGATGAATTTCCATGTAACACACTCACGCTCACGCCGGAGACAATTAATTGGACTAATATGTCTATATTAGCCACTTACCGCGAGAAATAACGGCGTCGTCTATAAATAAATACCCGGCCAAGAGCGGATGAATCCTTTCTGTAACGTGAAATATACGCACGCACACACGTATGCGCGCGCACACACACACACACACACACACACACCAGGCGGCGAAACGCTATCATCGGTTTTTCATTACGCGCGTTTAATTCGAGAACTACGCGTTGATCTGTGACGTAAACGTGAATATATAGAGAGCGCATAATACGGGGGATTAATCGGCGCGATCTGTATCCCACGAATATTACATCGATATTAGCGCATGATCTGACAAACACGAGTCGAGGGGAACAGAGGAAAAAAAAAGAACTCGCTCGCTCAGTCGCGAAACATTTGGCTTATCGCGATGAATTATATCCTTCAATTAGCCGATTCGATAATCGTCAAATGAGCGCGTCTATAAAGATTGAAAAGTGATCGGTAATCATATTTCCTTTTCCGAACGTGATCCCGAACGTTTCCCGGAAATCATTTCCAATCCCGCTCCTCGCCACGTTTCCTGATTTACCTCATCCTCCGATCACCGAATTTTCTGTAAATGTATGCGCATATTACGTGATTTTATCCCCGACACCGTGTCGTTGAACCTCAGGTTTCCTTTATGAACGAAAGGTGAATGTCCCAATTAGTGACGGTGTCCTAATTTGTGAAAGTCGCATCTGTTCTTCTTAATATAAGTCAAATAATATAATTTAATATTTATCTTAAAACATGTGTTTTTATTCCAAATTTTATAAATCATCTATTTTAACAAGTTTCAGATAAAATTAAAAGCCATAGGGAATGTCGGGATATTATAGGTTACTAACGGTACACTGAGAGAAAAATATAGTTATTTTCAGGGACAATATCCGTCTTTCATTTTAACCACAGAAATGATCTATTATTTTTGTGGTTAAAATAAAATAAGGATATTGTTGCCCCTGAAAATAACTATATTTTTCTCTCAGTGTAACAATCACTAATCGGTATCGAAATATTTGTCTCTCTTACTGACCACTTAAATAAATGTGGTATAAATGGATATAAACGTTCCTATTTCTAAGTAGAAAATGTGAGTTGTACATTTTATTTTATTATAAAGTGGAAGGAATAGTATCAAGATTATAACTCGCTTTTCCAAAATTTGGTAAATAATACAAATATAAATTATTAGCCTGTCATGTTTAAGTCAGTAATATGGACGTTCATGATTCTGCACCAATTTGTGAAATTCGGATAATGACTTTTGCCTGTCGGTACGTTCGTTACTTGCCAATAATATAGATATACATGTGTTACAAATTAGGTCAAAATCAAAGTTACACTAAATGATACACAGAGAAAATATTGTAGCAAAAGCTACCACTCAATAATGCGATGCTGGATCATACCGGAATTATGACTGAAATTATAATATGTATTATAATCTTTGGTCATGTATACATATCATGTATACACATCACTAAAGATTACAACGCACATAATAATCCCGATGATAATTCAGGTATAATCCAGCGTTACAAACTTATGTAGTAATTCTTATTACAGCAATTTCCCCATGTATTTCCGTCCCTTTTCAGAACATATTATAAATTAACATTTTATCACATGTAAATTAAAAAAAAATCTAGTACAATATTAGAATCCCAAATGTTTAAACTTTCGAATGAAACAAATATTACGTATTTAACACGTATATTACTATAACATCGTATTAATTTATTTTTATGACAAGGTTACTTTGTCATTAATTGAAACATTTACCGTGCACTCGAAACCAGCCGAGGGCTTAAAGGGGAAAAAGATAAAAATCGAGAAACTGACCTGCGGTGTTTACACAGCAGTTCTGTCGCGTTCATTGAATCCGTCGCGGATTTTTTCCCATCCGTTCGCGCCGGAGATATCGCTCCGAGGATGATGAATCATCGAGCGCGTTAATCGTCGCAGAACTGGGGATTTTCGGCTGCGCGAGAATTTTCCGCACGCGTCGGCCGGCGAAACGGCTCGGCGGCACCTAGGACTTTGCGTAAACAGAGGATCAGCATCGCTCAGTGGGTGACGCGGCATGAGTGTGTTCGCGCACGCGTCACGATTTCCATGCTGCGCAAGCCCCGGTATTTACGGCGGGGCCCTTTATTTATTCTGCATTTATGCCGGTTTTCCCTTTTTCGCACCGGGAAGCAAGTCCGGGAACGCTCCGAAAAACGCCTCGTTATCTTAGAGCGCGGCCATACCGAGTGTATGCATCCGAAGTTGCATGCAAACAGCCGGGACACGGTCATTATCCACCTACGTGCGCGCGGACGCGCCCGATCCGGGACGGATGTTACGCACGCTCGAGCTTCGTTCCGCCGCGCGAGTTTCCCTCGATCCATCCCTCCACCCTCCGGCAACCCACCGTGCAAGGATGGAAGGACTTCTTCGTCGCCTGCCGCGAAGTCGTCGACGCGAACTACTGACCGAACGCACGCAACTTGTCGTATCGAGTTACAGGATCCTCTCGCGTTTCCTTTTGCCGTCGAACGAAGGACGGACGGCTCCGGAATAAAGTAGCGCGAGGGAGGTGAACGGGAACTAGGCTACCGTGGGATCTCCGAACTCTCGTGTTCCTCGAAACCGATTCGGCCTGGATGACTAATGAAATTATCGCAGCTTCGACCAACCACAATTGAATAACATTGATAAGTAATTACAAGAGTAACAAGTAAACTAAAAAGTCATATTTCGTTATCAATAATACATTAATAAAACGCTTCACAAGAAAATATATTTCCAATAAATTTCGTAAAAGGGATGTTAGCATTTTTTTATATAAAATAGTTTGTCAACTTATACATAAAATTACGCGAATATTATTGTTATTTATTAGTATGCGCAGTAATGAATTCAATTTTCCCTTTTAAAAGAAGTTTTCCTATTTCATGCGAATGAAAAAGCCAGTCAAAAATCGACCAACGGTGTCCATACTCTTACTATAAAGGTACTCTAGTTTGATAGTTTCTTTCTAGTATTTCGTTCTCGATATTCCTCGTCGAAATTGCAGGTGTCTTCCGCACAGCTGTCGGCCGGCAGGCAAACGCGCGCCGATTTGTATCGTTCGACGAGGATACATCGACGATGATAGGGTAAAGGGATGAGGGAAGTGCGTGAGAGTGAAAGTGGCGAACAGGGTAGGGAGCGAGGGGGATGTTTTACGAGGCGACTGAGCGACTATAATCCCGCGTTCCTCTCGCGGTTTCTTTTATTCCCGTCGCTTACATCGTCCTCGGCGGCGCGTTTTGCAAGCGACGCCTCCTACTTTTATCGCCGTTTAATTCCCGGTTGTAGCTCCCCCCTCCCGTCGTGTCGTCGGCGCTCCTCGTTCACGGCGCTTGTGTTACGTTCCGCGCGTGGAAAATCGACACGGGGGAAAATCACGTCCCTGAAAGTTACAGGTAATGTTAACTTCTCGCGCGCGCGCAAATCAATCGGTACGCTCCGCAATTTAGTTAGCTCTCTCGCGTTTCTCCGGTTTTCCGTAGTGGCCGTAAGTATAGAAACTCCGTTTGCCGGGCGATTCGCGACAGATTTGCGGCGGAACAATGTGACGGAGCGTTAGCTGAGCGGCTGCCGCTGGGCAATCTTACTAATTCATACATCAGCATTCCTGGTTAATTTCCCGCGCGGTAATATCGCGCAATTGTTTTCGCGGAACTTTCTCTTTGTGCAATCTTCGCCCGGGCGGTACTTCCGCCGGGTCCTTACCGCGTCCCGTGGAGTGCTAAATTCCATTATCTCTTAAACACGGCCTGCAAATAGTAACAGCCGGCGGGGAACAACGAGTTTTTGAATAATTTCCCGGATAAATTGCGGCGAACGAAGACAACGTCTCCGTCGCGCAATTAGCGTCACGCCGGCGAATACGAGATTAAGTCCGTGCCCGGGCCGCTTCGGCGATCGACTTTCGCGTCAGGTTGATGGCCATCCTCCTGGCTTATCGAACCCCCGAAATCTCTCGACGACGAACAGTCATCTCTCGGAAGCGCGCCTCCCCCCTCCCGTCACCGCCGCCCGTCCTTGGAGTGCGATTACGAATGAGTCACTCGCGGTTAATTGAACGAGAACACTCGCCCGTACACATATATATATAGATACCGGCGGAATTCTTCGAAGCTTAAGGGACCGGAATGAGCGTGACCCTCTCCTCCGGGAGTCGTTAGGATCGTCGCACGATGAAGACGAACAGGGTCGCCGGCTTTTTCAAACACTGGTGCGCCAATTTTCCCGAGACGAAATTTTAGTGCTAAACCTCTAATTTTACGACATAATGGGAGTTAAGATAACGAAATAGGTCCAAGATTTTAATAATATAATTCCTATTTCGACTCTGATGATGTCCTCAATTTCCGGTTTTCGCTATATTGCGTCAAAATAGGTTGCTGAAGGTCGCATAAAAATTTAATAGTATCTGTAGAATTAAAGGTTCGAGAGGGAAGTTAAAAGGTGTCGGTATTGTCAAAATAGGTTTTCATTAGTACATAGGCCGTATAACTAGGCGCAAACTATTTTTAAAAGCGTCAGAGAAGCATCGAAATTTCGGCCTAAAAAGTGTCACTATACTGAAAAATTTGAAAAAATGTCAAAGCTATGTTAATAATTATAATATAATTGTTCGTTTTTTTTTACATATATTGTTTCAAAATTCCAATAAAGCAATATCGATGTGGGGGTCAGATTTTTAATTTAATATGGGGGGAAAATTAAATTTATATATATTTTATATTATTATATTATATTGGATACATTTATATACAGTATTATTAACGCAAGTGTGTTTTTACACGCAGATGATTTTTACACTTAAGCCCGGGCTTATTTTCAATTATATTGTTTCAACCAATGCAATTTCTCCTTATATTGACGTCTTTCTTCACAGTACATATATACACCAAATTTCTGCAGTGTGACACCAATTGACATAGATAATAAATTAATTGAAAAACGCTATAATAGTGCTATATATTTTCTCAAAAGCGTCGTTTTTGCGCCGAGCGCCGAAACTTTACTACTGAGCGTGTATTTCCAAAGTAACTGGACGTCACTTTGACGAACTTCCGTCAAATCTAGCAACCCTGACGACAAATTCGCGCGGGGGAAGAGGGGATAGCCGGCGTGTCCTCGTACATGAGCGAGAATGAGTCCCGGTGATGTTACCGTGGGCGTGGAGAGGAACACCTCAGCGATTCGTCAGCGGGCGAATCGATCAAGGGTCGAAGGTACCAGGCGATAAGTGACAGTGTCATCCTACGACGGCTCCCCCGTGGCGCGGCCAAAAATTCTGGACATAACTGTAAGTCGACACGCATGGTGGTCGTTGATTCGCTCGCTCATTCTTTCGTCCCTCCGGTCGCCCTTGTCGCTGGAGAGGCCGGTGACGTCGTCGTGGGATTTTTCTTGCGTGGAGAGCGTACCCAACCGCGGGACCGCATGCGAGGCGGATGGCGAACGGCGGGACGTACGTCGAAGTACGTAAGATGGAACGACGTATTTATTTATAGGGCCGTTGAGAGAGGAAGAAAGAGAAAGAGAGAGATACCAAGGGAGAATGCGAGCGTACGCGCGAGAAGACGTTCGCGTCGCCGTAACTCGCCATACGGCCGCGGTAATGGCGATTTTATGTCGCGAACGAAGGTGCCTTCTTGCGCCGCGATGCGTCGCGGCGTGACCCTCTTTCCGCCCTTTTTCTCTCACCTCCTCGCCATTTTCGCGCGTCCTCCACCTCGTCCTTCTCTTCGCCAGCTTCTCCTTCTCTTCTTCGTCGTCGTCGTCGTCGTCCTTCGCCCGCCATTGTCTCCTTTCGTGCGGCGTATTACGCACGCGAAAGGGAAACTTTTGGAACGCGGACAGCCATGTCGGTGGCGCGCCTTCTTCGCCCGGTCGTTTCCTCGACTCCCGTGGGAAGACTCTCGTCGTTCATCACGGCCTCCCCCGATTATCCCTCGGGAGCAGAGACTCGCGTTCGCGCCAGTTTCCGGTTTGACGCGTCTCCGCGCGTCTCTCTTTCTCTCCTTCCGTCACGGGAGAGCTTCCATTTGGGAAGCTGCGCTTCCCTCACACGCGCGCACGCGCGAGCGAAAATTAAGTGAAAGGGCCCAAAGAGACGCGCGTCGTTAATTACCGCGGTCGAATAAATTGGAATAGTTTGAGCGCGGCGGCTGCGCGTCGAATTTCAGCGAGCTGCGAAAATTTCCCTCTACGACGGAATCTCCGGTTCTCGCATGCATCGATAGACCGCGTCGTCTTCGAAAGAGAGAGAGAGAGAGAGAGAGAGAGAGAGAGCTCCTGGGGATCCACTTTCGAGACGGTAGATATGTTAATGCCGTCGTAAAATTTGGAAAGTTTATTCGGCCGTTCAGCTTCTCGTTGACTCTTGTTTCCTCTCACCTCCACCTTTGAAACTCCGCTGCGTTACCGTGTCACGTCTCTTTCTCTCTCTCTCTCTCTCTCTCTCTTTCTCTCTCTCTCGTCGATTTATATTCCTCGCGCAGACACCGGAGCACTCTCGTAATTCCGATCGATCAGAGAACGACACCTTTAGACTAGATAAGTACCGGGCGATAACAACAGCAACCGGCGAGGAGGGGAGAAAATATTATTAGCTGTGCCATAGATCGACGTGTGCAGGTTGAATTGGTTGAAATGGATTAAGCCGTCGCGTGCTACCAATACCTGGGATGTAAAATATCGTTTTGTTATTTGCTCGGCGACTTCTTAACACCCCCGCTCGGCCCGACCGTGTGTGTGTACCTTTCTACGGTCCGCGATCGCCGAGGAGATAAGCTAATGATTATTGGCTGAATGCGTGCCCTCGCCTCGGCGACGTATTAAATGACCAAGAGGGCTGGATATAACTCCGGTGATTATAGGGACCATTGGTGTCATAATTGATAGATGCTCATGGCCGCCGACTGTGTGTTCTCGTGTGCTTATGAATGGGACGGCCGGCCGGATCGCCGGTGTCCTCGCTCGGTTCGTGCTGGTTGCGCATTATCTCCCGCGACCGAGATTGACTTAAGATTCCCAGCGGGTCTTTTGTGTGTGCATATCAGAGCCGCATCCGGCCGCTTTCCCGCGGATACTCGCGGGATACTCGCAGGCCTGCCCGAGGGAGGGAACACGTCGTGGAACGAGTTCCCGCGTTTATGCGCGCTCACGTGGACGCGGAAAGTGCGACGCTTTGTGTGTTACCAACATCCTCGGCCCCGTTCCGTCACGTCACGTCTCATTCTTCTTCATCGAGGAGGCTCGACGAGTACTGATAGTAGCCCCCCCCCTCCCCCCGCGCCGTCCGTATTGCACGTATGCATGGGAATTACTGGCATAAAAGCCGTATTCCCATCCGGGGCAGAAAATATTTCGAAGTCTCGGGATGAAGGAAAGGGGATAACGTTGGTTTTGTCCGTAATGGCCGTGGACGGAGTGATTTATGCAGCGCAGCTCTGCCGGAGATTCGCGGTACGGGGGCGGAAAGGGTCGGAGGGTCGGCTAGGGAACGGGCCGAGGGAGGAAAGGCGGAGGAAGAGGAGAAGGGGGCGGTGTTGGGCAAGTTGTTGGAGAGAAGAATATTCATGCCCGGGGTGATGCGGAATTCAGTTTCAGTCGGTGATAATTAGAATATCGTAAAGTTGGCGAGAAGCGATATGAATAGTTGAGTATTATTTGTTTGCCTTTCCGGGACGGCGCGCTTTTAGTATACGATTCCGTTGTGCGACACCCGCTCCTTTCTTTTTCGGAAGGCGCGCTCTTTTGAATACTTGAGAAGGGCCGAGAAGGCTGAGAGGAGTCAATGAAAGCGGGCACTCGTAACCGAAATGTAAGAAGGGCTGGGAGGGGCGGGGGCGAGTGGGCGGCGAGGAGACGATAAATATTTAACTATCGCGGCCCTGCGTCCGCCGACGATCGCCTTGACTCGGTATTAATAACTAGCTACCATCCGCCGGCTTATAATCGCTAATCTCTATGACCCTGTATAAGTATCCCTTTAAGCCCTTGACGACGCCGGGCATTTAACTTTCGCGGAAGTAGCCGAATTAGCATATTAATCGACTTCGGAAACACCCGCGCATGCTCGCGCGCGTGCCCGAGATAAGGTCGAGATGTTACGATCTTCCATCAATTCTTGCATTTTGATCGGCTTATATAACTCGGGCAAAGCGCGCCGCCGGAGAGGACGATCCATTTTTACATCTTACTCGGCTCCACTCTGCCATCTCTCTCTCTCTCTCTCTCTTTCTCTCTACTTATCTATCTCTCTTCTACCTTTCTCTCTCTTTCTCTCTCGGGCGCGGACGCGACACGTCGAAGTCCTCTCCCTCGGCATCTCTTTCTCTCTCCTTTTTTCCTCCCGCGTCCCTTTGAAATTTTCCTCTCTCCGCTATTAATTTCTAGCCGCGGCGCGTTTCACGCCGTGTTCTCCCGCTCGCTCTCTCCGCCGGTTTAACAAATAAGTACAGATTACAGAGGAGTGTGTGTTCACATCGAGTGGAAGTAAAGTGCACTCCCCCTCGGACAATGCTGGTCGACGCGTATAGCTGGGAAAAATACACCGTTCCGCACGGCGCATTATTTGACCCTATTCTATTTGCCGCTATAATAGATAAGCCGTAATGATGACAAACGACGCATTTCTTATTTACACGGAGGGTGAGCGAGAGAGAGAGAGAGAGAGTCGGCTCTTCGCCGTCCGAGGTGCGGGCGCGGCTATAATTTCTGCCCGATCGCGGCGGCGGCGGCGGCCGGTGCCATGTTTAACGCGCTGGTCAGCAGGGAGCGGATGGCGGATCGTTATTACGGGTGCCATGTATCTCCCGCTCGTGTTTGCCGAGGTGCGAGAGAACGAAACACTAATTGACGTGCAAATGAAGAGAAGTCCGCGCTTAGATTGAACGCGCCGGCGTCTTATCTTCCTCGAAAGACGTACGCTCGCTCGCGCGAGTGTATTATTATGAATATTCCCGTCTCGCGACTCCGCGTTTTTTTCTCTTTTTTTTTATTTTTTATTAACACTTGGAGCGTCTGCGAGGCACGAACAACACGGGCGGAAGATATTTGACGCCGACGAAATTCGGGCGTGCCGCGCGAGCTTCGTTATATATTACGGCGCGAATAGACGTTCACTCTTTATCAAGAAGGCAAACAAGGGTGTCTGCTGTCTGGAAGAGGCCCGGAGAAACCTGGAATTCTCGGGTAATTTGTTTATATGCGCGGAAAAATCAGGGCATTTTTCTTTCGGGTTTGAGTAAGACACTTTTTTGTGCAGTTCTCCGTCACTCGTCGTTTCTTCAACGCCGTTCCTGCCTTCCTCCGAAGCCCCGACGCGTGATTAATAACGTCGCGCTGATGTTTGTGTTCGCAAAACCGCAGTGTAAGTCTGATATCACGCGTATGCGAATCGTCACGCGAGAATAACGCGGCTTCGCGCGAAATGACGAAACGCCTCGCTCGGGGGATACCATTCGAGACAAGCCAAGTCGGGCTCTGCAGCGAGGAGTTATGGGGCAAAGGTCCTTGTAGCAGCCGGCCGGCTCGTTATGGGAGCGATTTAACCCCCGTTGACCCTACGGCTCGGCCGGGCCACCGGCGCGATATTACGCACGTCGCTCTCTTTCCTTGTCCATTAAAATATGCCGCGTACGCACGCACCGCCGAGCGGAGCGCACGCTAAAGCCGAATTTACGCGGCTCGAACTCACCGGCAGAGTTCCACCATGAAATGAATCATCGACGAGTATCCATGCGTGACCGGTACGAGAAAGTCCGAGAGGGAAACGCGCGCCGCTCACCGCCGCCCTTCACGAGGCCGAGGAAATCACACGTCGAATCGAGTTATTAACTTTTATTTAACTTTTTGTGATTACAATTTCAATTAAATTCACTGTTAACTCGAATCATTTTCTATTTCGGCGATTCTTTTATAGTATAGTATTAAATATACAAATATAGTATTAAGCGAAGTGTAATGGCGTTTCTATTAATTTTTGTTCTGCGATTTTTTTTACGTTATAATATCGGTGAAATTTACATAGTAGAAAATTTCATATTGAGTTTAACACGCGTTTCACGCGTCCCGAACGGCCCACTCGAATTTTCATTTAACACAAGGTGAATATGTTGAAGAGTAACACAAATCTTACGTCGAAAATTAACACAAAATTAATGCGTTAATCGATATTGAGGTATAAAATGTAGTATTTTAAAACACTTACACTTGAATATCGAGACAACATAAAATATTGAGAGATAAATACGCAAACACAATATGTTAACATACGGGTACGTTAAAAATTTGACGCAAAAATTATAACAAGATTCGATTTAACACAAGTGCAAAATCTTTTTTACCGTGTCTACTAAATCGTGCTGCTAATTTTTATTTTTATTCTTTTCTTTAATGTGATATTGATGATATTTTATCATTATTATTAACAGTCGTTACTTTGTCTCGTTTTCCCGGCTTATCGCGCTCGCGCCCGCCGCTTATCTGTCTCCTGCTTCGCCGCACCGGCAAACGAGACGTGTGAATCCGCTTTAAACGCACGCGATGCGCGCACTCTGCTCGCGCCTACGCGCTCGCTCGATCGTCCGTTCGCTCGTACGCAGAGGCCGCGGCGTTCGTCATTAATACGTGCTTCGGTCAAACGATAATTAGATGGACGTTACCCTTACGGGAATTGGAGTAATTAGATTTAATTGGTGCGAAGGGGCAGCCTCATCGCGCCGCCTCGCCCCTCGCTCTTCCTCGCCACTTTCGCCGCTCGCGGTCGGTGCCCCGCTATTATCTCGCCGCGGCGGTGCGCTCTTCCAGCGCTTCTATCGCGATGCTACGGCTAAATGGAAAACAGGGTCGGCCGCAAGAACGTGTGTGAACCATTTTTCTTCTTTTCCACACGCCCCCCCCCCCCCCCC
>NW_014554836.1:1309360-1328089 GCF_001313825.1 Dinoponera quadriceps | reverse complement strand
CCCCCCCCCCGCTGCGAATGAGCGAGAAAAAGAGAGAGAGAGGGGACGGTTAATGAATTTAGCCGCATAAACGCCAATGTTACCGATCTGGAACATATCTCTCTCTCTCTCTCTCTCTCTCTCTCTCTCTTTCGCGTAATGAAATAATTCCTCACCGAAGTGAACGTTTTTCACCGTCGCACGCGTCTATCGCGAATGAAATGTCGGTTATAACTCGTGCGAGCGCGGATCTCGCGGGCTCTTCCGTGAGGAACAGCTGTCGGGATCCGTTTTCCCCGATCGGAAACGCTCGGTGGTATAGAGCGCGCGAGCCAGCGCGTCCTCGTTTTCCGCGCGTCGTAAAGCGGGATCAAATGTGTGTGTCACGATCTTTTTCCCCTTAAGCCTTTCGGCTAAGGGGAAGCCGCAGCCGCTACCGGCTTCGTCCTCGTCGCGACGGAAGTTGTAACGATCCGCGCGACATCCGAGGTTAACGCGATCTGATTTATCGCCCTCATCCGTCCCCCTTCCCTCGCAGCCGCGTCCGCCTTATTATATACATTTGTATCGAGAAATCGCGGGGGAGACAAAAGACAGAGAGAAAAAGAAAGAGAGAGAGAGAGAGAGAGTGAGTAGGAGACGGGAAGCGAAGGGGGAGGACAGAGCGTAAGGGGGAACGTAACGCGAGATAAATTGCGGCGCGATATAAATTTCTAAGAACTAAGTGGTAGATGGAACTCCCGAGATTCTTCTTCTCGCTGTCCGAATATTGGATTTCACCGGAGAGGCAAGAAAGTGCCGACCTCCCCCTCCCCCCATCCGCCGCTCTCCGCTTCCGTGAACCCTTTTCCCAACTTCTCGCCCTCACCTCCTCTCACCTACCGTCTACCTCTCTCTCTCTCTCCCTCTCTTTCTTTCCATTTCTCCGCCTTCTCTTTATCGCGTTTCTCAACCTCTATACTCCGTACAGCCTTTTATCCTCCCTTAGCCGCCCTCGGCGCCACCTTATCTCTCTGCTCCTCTTCCGCTTCTTCCTCCGCGTCCCTCGAACGCACCGGGCGATACGTAGGTGCGTGTCCGCTCGAGGTTGAAGCGAACGACCGCTGACCGTAGCCACGTGGGTGGGTAGAAGAAACTATTTAAATTGAAATCGAGGCTCCGCTTCATCTCGCCGGCCGCTCCGTCCTATCCTCGTCATCCCCGCGCTCTCTCGCCTATCTTCCAGCTCATCCTCCGTCATGCCGTTCGATCCTCTAAAAGCGAGTAACCTCTAAGTAGGAGCAACGCCTCGCACTTTGGAAATTGGCTCCTAAATCGCGGAGAGGGTGATCCTGATCACGCTAGTTCGTAAATTATCAGCCTCCGAGAATCGAGCGGCTCTCCCCCGCTCCCCCGTCCCGCCTCTTGATCCTTACGATCCCTCTCCGTCGGTTCTCCACCCCCGCGGCGCACGCGTTTCTTATCTCTCTACGTAACGCGCCCGTCTCGTGGTGTGTCTCCTTCTCCCTCCTCCGCCGCGCTTTTTATCGAAAAATCTTTTATCGCTGCGACTGCCCTCGCGTATAACGCGCGACGGCGGTCGAAGAGAATGAAAGAGGGCGGGGAGACGGGGAAAGAAAGAGATTTTCGTTACATTTGTAACGGGCATAAACAAGGGTTTATGATCGCGTGTCGGCGGGATATTAAAGGCACAGCTTGCCGATAATTAAATAAAGCCGTGAATTGTGCGCAGGTTCTCGCTGATTAACACGGCATTTCCGCCGTAGCGTCGCGGTAATCTTGCAATTTTAACAGCCGTCGCCGTTCGACGATCGCGGCTCCCCGCTGTCGGTTCGCCGCGCGCTCGTTGCATCGATACTTCCTGTAAGCGGCGCAATCGATACTCGCTCGCAAATAGAAGATCGCGCGCGAGAGAAGGAGGTCGGATGTGCGCGTTCTTCCATCGAACGAAATGATATTACGGTTAATAGATACAAGCGACGTACGTTACGGGCGTGCATTAAACCGGCTTGATTGCAATTACGGGTTACGCGCTTCTCGAAGAATGTACGAGCGCGCGACGAAACGCGTGCGCGTTGCAACGAGGAGGGAGGGAGAGAGGGAGGTGCGAAACGCGTGAAACTGCATTATTTCGCTTCGCCGTTTCCGAACTACCGCGATGTCGCGCGGCTCGACGAGAAGGATGTCTGGCCTCCTCACATAGTCGTCGTCTACGTCGCGAACGGCGGCCGGCGATTGCTCGCCGGTTTATGAAATTTTTCCGCAGCCGCCCATAAATACTCGTGCGCTCATTTAAGGCTCGTTGGCGCGGCCTTAATCCTCCTCTGGTTCTCTCTCTTCCCGGATAGAAATTTCAACCGGTGGATCGGGAAGACCCTGCACAATTTTTCCCCACTTCTGTTCCGGGCCCTGCACAGGAACGTAACGCTCATAGAATTCAGGGTCAGTTTTGTACATCTAACTAGGCCGTGATTGGGGCCTGTAAGCCATAAGTCTTGTTAAGGGCGTCCGCGTCAAGACTTATTCAGGATCTATTTACGAAGTTCCATTTCAAGATTTGCCCTTCCAGGCCATATTTAAGCTCAACGAAGGCAGGCCTTTTTAAGGGCAAATGTCTATTTGAGGCCTCTATAGACTTGGGACACGCCTTGATTAATTTCTACTCGGGTTCCTTTCATCTCCCTCCCCCTCGTGGTTCCTCTTCGCGCTGACTGTCTCCCTTCATTTTCTCTCTGTCTCTCTCTCTCTCGAGCGATAAACAGGAGTCCCGCGCTCGATGTACAACAACGATATTTTGAATGCCTGCGAGCCGCCGAGATCGTATCCGAAACGGACTGCAAACACACCGCTTTATTAATAACGCATCCGGACAAGCCGTACTGTCGGGCTGCTGCCGGCACGAGCCATGCATAACTAATTGCTCGCGGCTGGATAAACGTACAAATCGTCCGGCCGGATTTATCGATTCCTTTCGATCAAGCCCTCGCGGCGGCGTTGGTACGGCGTCGGTTAATCTTTTAACGCGCGACGTCGCGGGAGGGGGGAGGGAGGGAGGGAACAATGGTGCGTCACATGTACGCGGTTTAAATCAGCGTCGTGAGTCCCCGATAATTCGCGCTGCGTTTCAGGATTACATCGGTGGTGCATCGGGGGCGAAGGGAAGAGAGGAAGAGAGAAAGAGAGAGAGAGAGGGGAGGGAAGAGAAAAAACCTTGTACGAATGAATAAAAGAACGGGGAATAAATATGTAAGGTAGGAGACACGCGGGCACGCCCGTGCCTTACGTCAAAAGATATCGGGGTTTCCGCGCTGGTAGAAACGGATTACCAAAATCTCGCAGAGAATACCGGATTAGCCTTCCATATTTGATCGTCCTATTTCGTGCCCCAATTAGCCGGGGCACTAATTTACAGCTGGTTGTACGGGTTATATACACACCTACCTACATAGCGGAGGTCGGGACAACGCACTGCGCGAAACTACCGAAGACTACCTTCTTGGGCGCCGCCGCCGCTCCCTGTAATTGGCGCAAATTCCTTAACTATCCTTGTCAACACGCCGTTCTCTGTTCCGACCGTTTTTCCCTCTCGCCGATTTAACGCGCGCGCGAGCTCGCGCGATGATGCGCCAGACGGTGGGAATAAAATATCAACAAACCCGTGATTCATTATATTTCGCGTCTACGTCCGCTTTCCTGCCGATCCCTTCTCTCACTCGTCGTGAGGAAACGAAAATGTCAGCGTCGAATCGCCGTCGTTCGGTTCGCGCGCGTGCAGATTTAACTTGAACTACCGTTCAAACGTTAAACGCGCGTCGACCCCGAGATTCGCGCGCTTCTCCGAAAACTCGCAAATCGACAGTTTTCATTAATAAAGGGTCGACTCGGTGTTCTCGTGCGTATATATATATATATATATATATATAAATACATATATACGGCGGACGTGTATGTAGCGGTTGTACCCTCGAGAGAGGTCCGCGCGGCGGTAAGTGAAATCTTGACCACTTTCCGAGGGTGAGAGCGCTCCAATAAGCCGAGGATCGGCTATGGCACGGTCTATTTAGTTTATCGTGACGGGCAGCACCTACATTTACGCGCCCTATTCGACCTCCTCGTGCAGGGATGGACCGCGATTTTCTCCGAGTCTAGCCTCGAGCCCGACGAGCGAGGACCGCGGGATCAAGTCTTCCTCCCCTGTTTTATGCAATATGTAATCTATCCCCGGCGAATATTCTTGGGAAAATTTTACCCAGGTTTCTTAATAATTCACTGCCCGAACTGGAAACTTAACTTTTCATATATATATATATATATATGAAATATATATATATATATATATATATATATTAGTCATTTTAAATTAACTCGATAAATTTGACAGGTGTATCTCTTCATTAAAAATGAGATAGGTAGGATCTATTCCGAATGTGATAGTTTTGATTAAATATTACTATAACTTAATATATATGTCCCTTTTTAGCGTGTTGTTTCTCGCGTGAGTTCTTAAATCTAAATTCGAGAGCGTTCCTTTTCCGAATTCGACGTCGTCGACGTCGTGACTCATTTATCGAGGGGAGACAGACGTGACGGCGGAGGAATATATATGGAAAGAAAGAATTGACCTCCACAAAGCTGAAAACGAACGCTCTTCATGTTATAAATTATATTATAAAACTGAAATTTAATCACCAGACTCACTTTTTCGCTGTGGCAGCTAACTCTTATGACTTTAGTCGTACACTGAAAAAAGAATCAGTTCCGACAGCTAAAAAACTTGGTCTGGTGACGAAATTTTACCCCGGTCGAAATTTTGATCCTGCACGCATTAAGTCTACTTAGTTCCACATTAAATCTTCAAGCGGAGAAAACGGAAATAACTTTCCATTTGTAGCATCAAAGGAGCGCAATAGAAGACCTTCGAACACCGAGAGAAATTATAGTTATTTCCGCTGTCAACCATGACTTTTTTTATAGTTTTAACCACAAAAATGCATGCAAGATTATTATCCCTAACATTACAGTAATACTTGCTAAAAAATTCATTTCCCTGACTAATTCCTTTACCATGATGATCGTAGTATTACAAATACCAAATATATTTTTTTCTCAGCGGAGACTTAATGTAAAATTAAAACTTCGACTCGGATAGTTGTATTATATGGACAGTTAATTTTTCGCCGTGAGACTCGATTCTTTTTCCCGTGTATTTCACGCGATTCGAAGTTCGAACTACGCAGCGGAGTATCCGTCCCTGTCCTCGGCGTTTTCCCTCGTTGGCCAACGTGAGCGGGGCGAGGCTGTTGCGATAGCGCGTACGGAATGGTTGGTCGGACGTGTCCGGGATCGAATTATCCTGATTCTATTTAATTTAGACGGGAATCGTATAAAATACAAGAGGGCCCGGAGATCGGAGGTCGATCGATGAAGAGGTCGCGCCGAGGGGTGGAAACGAGCGTCGTGGAGGCGCTTATCGTCGCCTCCTGGCGATCCACCCCCTGTAATGTACAACCGTCATTCCGATCTCTCACGGGGCCGGACGGTCATCCGATCGCGGCCCCGCACCGACAACGATCAAGGTCGCAACCTCTTTGACCCATCTTGCCGAGAGCCGTACGGTTATGAGAGCGATACAATTTGTAAGATAAATTTCCTGTTAGCGACGTCAGCGCGTCGGGATCGCTTTACGAGGATACTCGCCGTAGATCGTGGCCGCTCGCGCGAACGTTTATTACGACGAATCTCGGGAATCTCGGTACGTATCGTCGGGGATGGCTGAGCACGCCGGGACACGTCAAGTCCTCGCGACGACCCTCTCGCTCTCTCGTCGCTCGATTTCGTTGCGAATTCCGTCGCGGTTGTCGCGAATTTACTCCTCCGCGCAGCAAACTTAAATTAATCCCCGGTGTCGCGCGCGCGCTGCGCTGAAATTTTCCCGACAATCGCGTCTACGTGCGATCCTCACCTCGAAATACCCCGGGGTGGGTATCGAGCGAGATCGATTCTCCCCTCGCTCTGGGCAGTGGCAAATTTGCCAACTTATGTTGACAAATCGAGCGACGTGTCAACAAATTAAGTCACGAAGCGACGAATCCTGTCAGCGGGATGTAACGCGAAAGAAGGACGGGGGAAGAGGGAGCGAGCGGGCGCGGGTGGGTGGTGGTTATGGGAGGGGAAGGGGAACTCGGCGGGACGCGCGGGGTTGGCAGGGAGAAACGAGGGGCGAAGTGACGGGGATTTCCAAACCCCTGGCTTAAAGTCAATAAGGGAGAGAGCCCGACGTGATGAGGCGAGAAAAAGACCTTTCATAAAAGTTTCGAAAAAGTTTCGATAAGTCGCAGCTCCGCTCGAACAGCAGTACGAAAGAGTTCCCGTGCGCTTATAGGCAATTTTGTCCGGCTATTCTCGAGTTCGAATCCGAGTATTAGTTTTACTACACGGCGCGGGCACGTCTCTAAAAGTGACTATCAGCCACCCGGTGATTCCCGGAAGTACCGGGACGATAAACGAATAAACAAACGCGCCCGAATGGGTCTTCTCTGCGTTGTCCGCAATGTTTGCCGGAAGCAGCTCGGGATCGGTAATCCTTCGCCGGCCGATCGACGGAACTCGGCGATCGTTACGGAACTCGTTACGGAACCCTGAAATTAAATACACATTATTAAATCCGCGGGAATACTTTTTATCGTGGGAATTAGCCAACGCACGAAAGTTTAGCGCGACGTTAAACTCTGAATCGTTCGAAACGCACGAGTTTCTTTCGCTATCTGCGCGACGTAAATCTTCTTGAACTTAAAGGAACTTTCGGAGCATGAGAAGAATTACGAAAGAAAATGAGAGAGCAAGAGAGAGAAAGAGAGAGAGAGAGAGAGATCTCCGTCGGAGATATAAATTACGCTTAGCTATACCCGGGAGAATATAATTACGGGAATACAATTACATTTAGGCGTCTAAAGGGTTGTGTATTTGCAAATTTACGCGTTTCAGAATTGGACGGTATTCGGCAAGCTCTTGTCTCGAATCGCCCGTAAGGACGCGCGTTTCGTTCACCTTGGCGTACTAAATGAGTCAAGGGGAACACCGGGGGAGACGAACATTCGAGGCAGGAAGTAAGGGGAACGATAATTGGGGAACGAAGGGGTGGACGCGGAACGGCGAGACAGGCAGAGAGGGAGAAAGGAAGACAGAGGAGCGGAGAGAAGGGTGGCTAAAGTGGGGAATGCGTAGCAATCGACGCTGCAAATTATCTGCAATTATCCCATCTATATCGCTCGTTGGTCCGAGTCCTCAGCTACGGACAGACAGATAGGCAGACGGACGGACAGACAGACAGACGGCATTCTAGGCACTTACGGCTCTCTACCTCTGTTCTATTGGAACATTTGTAAGCGTGTGTGTGAGTGTGTATGTGTGCACTGGGAGGACCTGCACTACTCACTCCCCGACTCCCGTAAGAATAAAATGAGATTGTCTTCGGGTTTCGAGGGTGGATTTCAATGACGACAAATTACACGATAACTCGAGACAATCTCTCCCCTCGCGCGGATTGCTCTCCGGTAATTACTACTTGCGTGATTTTACGATTATCGTTACCGGATTCTTACTGTGCGCTTCCATTATCATTCTCGTCGAGTTTAAAATTTTCCGGCGGCTGTCACCGGGCGAATCACCGGTGGACACCGAAAAATTATGGAATACCGTCGAATCGCTTTGTATTATTCAGTCGACGAGAATTCGCGTGAATCCATCTCTCTCTCTCTCTCTCTCTCTCTCCTCTCTTCGCTGTCGCATCGTCGCACTCGGATACTCTGTACATACATACACACACGTACACACAGCGGCAATATATTTCGCAGGTGTCGCTATATCGAGTCGACCTAAGTTCCTCGTGAAAAGCGAATTCTCGTTCCGCGAATTCCGATGGGCGAAGTAGATCGACAACCTCGAAATATGCTGCCACGGTTTATGATGAACCGTTTTCGGGCTCTCGCGGAGAGCAGGATGACATCGTTTACGACACGACGGGGTCGACGACTACGAAGACGACGACGACAACGACGGGGACGACAGGAGCGATCAAAATTACCCGCCCGATCGAGCGTGAAAATGCCTCTGTGCGACTCCGTCGGATCGAGGTTTACGTTTGAATTTAATGGAAATTTCATCCACAGCTTTATCGCGCTCTTCGATTGATATTAGCCTGTTCTTCTCGTTGCCGGCTCGTGTTTGTCGCTTATATCAACGCGGTTACTGAACTTCCCGGGACTTCTCAAGACTGAGATTCTTTAATCGAGGTGTCGAGCGCCGCGGAAAGCGAAAGACCCGCCGACAGTCTCCGGCAGCGAAGTGGCTTCAATCAAAATCGTCGAGTAGAACGAGTAGATTGGACGACGGTCTTCTCTCTTTTCTCCCTTCTCAAACACCGGTAGCTTTTGACAGAAAGACACAGAGAGAAAGAGAGAGAGAGAGACTGAAGAGACAAATAGTTACAGACCGGAGTGAAAATAATTCTAAAAATAAAGCCAGCCCCGACAATCGACGAATCGATGAAATCCGCCGGTGCGTCGCACCGGGTGAGAGAATTTAACATTCGCCGCCGTCCGATGAATCACAGCTCCGGCCGCGAATCGCGCGAACGTAATCGCTTATGCCTATCGTTATCTCGTCCCGCGGACGCTGCCATCGGGGGAGATTTAAGCCACGCCATCAAATTGCGCCGAACATGTGGCGCTAAGTGCTCAAGACGTTACGCACCCGACGATAAAACGTACGCATATCGCGCGGCCGTAAATGTCACGCGTGCGTCTATAAAGTTGGCCGTCGTATAAGACAACCGGGTTTTACTCGATAGTATCTGCCGGCAGTAAAAGACCGGGATAATACGGATTGTCTAGTTTACCTACTGCGCGACACGATGATACAGAAGCGCGCACGTGTCCTCGTTGATAGAGTCCCTGTAATAAGAGTCGTCGACATAATGATGGGCGATCTCGATTTTCAGATAATTTCCCCCGGAAATCGACTCCTCTCAACGGATCCTCCTCTGTTCTATCTCCATACGAATCGATTCTTTCAATGGGCTGATTCCGTTTGTCGAGAAGGACGAGTGCCGATGTGACTACCGATGAGTACCGATACAATCACGGTTACATCAACGCGAACGTAACGTTCTTTCGAAAGGAACTTTGCGGCATTATGCCCCGCGAGGGGGCGAGATGGCGAGAGCGCGCGAAAGAGAAAGACTTGGTTCGGCGCGTTAGAACGATGGCTTACCGCGCCACCGCCATTAACTTTGTTATATTTCTTCGAGGGTTATATCGGGGCCGTTTTATAGGTAATAACACGATCGCAGGTCGTGCTCCCCGTATTTTACGAGGGCGGGCTCTGTCTATATTATCGCCGCAGGCGCACTCTCTTCGGAATCTCGGCTAGGGATTTTTCCGTCCGACTGATATATCGGTTTAAAAGCGATCCAGATCCGCACGCTCGCCCGCGCGTGTGTCATCGGTACCGTCGATATTCCGAATATTATGCCGTTGCTGCATGTCGCGCGGTATACGCGCTTCGCATAACGTAGTTGGCGACATCGATCGCGCGCTCTCTCTCTCTCTCTCTCTCTCTCTCTCTTCCTCGCGTTCGAAACGAAATGCGCGACCTCGCGTCTTCGTGTCGCCAAGCGCCGCGCGAGTGTCGAAAAGTCAAACTAATCAAATCGGATGCCGAGGCACATTTCCGATACGATGATCGCGCGATAAGGGAAAAAGGCACCGAAAGATAGATAGAAAGAGAGAGAGAGAGAGAGAAGACGGCGCTCTCTCGCGAGGGCTCCTCGCCCGAGACCTTCTTTTCCCGCCGTAACGACGTCGCGCGACATTAACGGGCTTCGACTGCTCGCACGAAACGAATTCCGTCGGCATTCGTTGCCGCGCGCGGCGGTATTCTTAACACGTCCGCGAAATATGCGCGGACACCCGGAACCCAACCAGCCCGGAAATAACGAGAGCGCTCCCTCTCCTCCTCTCCAGCCCATTAAGGATATCGGCGGCGTGTTTACTTGGACACTCGGAAGGTGAAGTCGTCGGAGCGCGACCCAAGTCGAACGTTGAATTCCGTCTCGTCTCGCGCCGGTTTCTCCATTCTCTCCGGCTTCCGACATGCGCTCGCAAGAGCCGGCGATAAGAGGTCCAGTCATGATATAAATTCGCGACGGGATTAAGGGACGATCGGTCTAACGAGCGCACCCGGCCGAAACTCAGGGTCAGGAGTTCACCGAATGGCGAAACCACGCGGTAATTTACCCGAATAATAGCCGCTGGTACACCGCGACGTCCAACCCCGAGCCGTCCCCTCTCCTCTCGCCAGTTTATGTCCACACTCTCCTTCTCTCTGTCCCTCTTCTTGTCCCAGCGACTGCTTCTCTCTCTCTCTCTCTCTCTCTCTCTTTCTCGTTGCGACATGTCCTCGAGAAATACGTAAACCATCTCTCGTGCTCGCCGGCTGGTATTTTTGAAATCTCGTATGATGACGTCAAGAGGCGACGTGATCGCCAAGTTTATATACGGCAATGAGAACAGCCAAAGCGAAACGCCGAGTGTGTACACGGGGGCGGCTATAAATAAGGAGAAATTTCATGAAATTAGTTCTCCGGCGGGCTTTTTTGCTCTTCGGCACGATCACGCGTCGTGTTCAATTTTACATCGGCTTCCACACCCGCGGCAAAAAGGGCTCGCCGTATCGGCGCGGTCACAGGAGCGCGCTCACAATGCGCAAGTGGCGTATAGTTGACAAGCGGCCGGACAGTTTCCGTCATCGAGTGTATGGAACGTGCGCTCGTGTGTAATACGATAATAACGCCACCGGTGTGGCTTGTAACAACGCTCCGGGCCGGCCGCCGTACTATCTTTCGACCGTCTTCTCGTATCCCCTGGTTGGAATTTTGACGCTACTCTGACGCTCTTAACACGCCGAGTGCCGCGCCAATTTCACGTGACTTCCCTTCCACGCCGGTGCCCACCTTACCATATATAATCAGAGTGTTGCAACAGATATATCTTTCTGAAGTAACTACAGTAAATACAGATGTAGGTACTGTGAAGGGAATGCAAGCGGATAAAGATATAAATTTGAGGTGAATAATTAGATACGTTTATCGTGAGAATATATAGTTCATGAAGTGTATCTAGATATATTCTCATTGTGTATGTATCTATATTTAGTTACTTCTCTCAAGCTTGTATCTGTATGTAATTATTTAAAAAATTATTTGAAATATCTATTACAACCTTATAATATGTATGAGACTATAAAAGTCATTATTATGAAGAGGGAGAAGTAATGTGAAATCTCTGCGCCATGAACGCGGTTTGAACGGAAAGTCCAACACGGACTCACTCGGCACTCAGCGTGTCAAGGGTGGTGCTTACTTAGACGGCACATAGGCTAATAAAAACCTACTCTGGCGATACCGACACTTTTTAACTTCTCACTTTTGAACTTTTAATTCTACAGATTGAATTTCAACGCTACCTTCAACAACCAATTTTGACGGTAAAACAGCGAAAACGGGAATTTAAGGCATCATCGGTGTCAAAGTAGGGGTTATATTATATTATTAAAATTGAAATTGAACCTATTTTGCTATCTCAGCTGTGTCGTAGAATTAAAGATTTGACATAAGGCCAAAATTTCATCGCGGCCACTTTTCCACTCCCCAGTCTGCCTTCCTTCGTTCCTCCCTCTCTCTTTCTTTCTTCATCTAGCAAAAAGTTAAGATGACCGTTTCGCGCTTCCTTCCCTCTGTATACGTCACACGTACATGGACGAGCGACCAGCTCGGTAGCCGCGAGTGGAACGCCACACGTAGGCAGGCACGCGAGAAAATACAGGAGAACGCGGCGCGCCACATGGGAAATTCTGGCAAGCATTAACTATACCTCATCCTCGGTTGTTCACGAATGCGCCTGGCATCGTCCGTGAGCATCCACGATATAAAGTACCCACCAACCTACATAGCTAGTTGCCTGGGCTACCCAGCCATCTTACCCGACTACGTACGCCGGCCACGGTCGCGTACGCGCGCTACCTTCCCTGAAGGTGGGGCGCGGATCTCGCGCTATCCTGTGTCGCGCTAATCACTGTACTCCAGACACGCGCGCTCAAGTATAATTCGATATACAGGAATCCTTAATAATCTCGCAGAGATACCCCGTGCCGTCGAACGTTTCGCGTTTCCCGTCCCGCGAGCCGGTATTATGTAACCCTAGTCGAGATTCTGACCCTACTTTCGACCTGAAAATTCCGTTTAACGCTCAATTTAGATATTCTGATGTCTATATATGAACTTTGTTTCATTCCATTTAACTTCCCCGGCTGAATTTGTAAGATCCACTTTCGACCTCAGTGTTCCATGTAAAGTTTTGGATACTTCGAGGCTCATAGCAACCTCTTTTGATCCTATATTTAATTTACAGCTTCTATTTCAAGTCTGTGAATTCTACTCGGACGGTTTGTTCCTCGTACCGTGATACTTCTAGATTCTCCTTAACTTTTTTATATAATGCTACATAATTCATAATTCTATTTTATATAATTTTATATGGTCCTTCTAAAATTTTTTTTATGTGATTATTGAAGACACGATTATTATTACAGTTTACAAACTGCAGGGAGAATTTTTAATCGTTAACTTAACGTTATTATTCCAGGTTTTGTTGATTTACAAAAATACCTACGTACATTTCATTATTATTAACCATTTGAACACAAACTGCAACAATACTATCAATAGCAATTCATCTAATATTATTTTATACACATTTAGGTAAGCGAATATTACTATCAAATTATTATCTCTTCGAATAACGAATAGTAAATATATTATCTTAATGAGATTAGAGGAACAGGTTAGGTTCGAAAGCCCCGGAGGGTTCCCGAGTTGAAATTTTAGTCCTACTTCAAGTCTAATTTAGTTTAAGTCTTCAAAGGTCTTCTATTGTGCTCCTTTGATGCTACAAATAGGAACTTACAAATAGGATTTCCATTTTCTCCCCTTGAGGACTTAATGTATAATTTAAAATTTCGGCTCGAGTTTTACGAGGCTTTGCCGAAATCCTCTTTAGAACCTACAAGATGGCATGTTGAGCGTTTTCTGCTATTTAAAGACACAAAGCTAAAGTTTCCACATAAATTAAACTTACATTGATCCTCCGGAACCTGCAGATGTGAGAAAATTCCGGTCGGAAAATAGGTCTAAAACAGGTATGCCGAATTTCGATTCGGAAGCGTTCACGCTCACTCTGACTGAAGTTGAAATCGCACCGTTCGGACTGTGCAATGTCGCGAGGTAAAAATCATCTCCCGTCGACGGCGCGACGCGTCCCTTCCTAATTCCAGCCGCGCGAGAGAATGATAGCCGCCATTCTCACCGCGGCGGATACGCTTCCCCGCGTCCCCCCATCCCCCTCGACGTGTGTAAGATTCTGAATGTGCCGCCGGAGTAAAATGGAGCTATCCCAATAGGGTGATATAGCCGTGATATAGGGTAGTTTTGCAGCCATTAGGTAGTGCGCAAAGACGTGCCGCCTGCGTGAGCGCGCGCTCGCGAGAGAGAGAGAGAGAGAAAAAAAGAGAAAAAGCCCGCTCGGACGGCTCTCGCGAGACCGGGCGCATTTTTACGTTTTCGTCAAGCGGCTGACGCGAACCGGCAAATGCGACTTAATGGACGGGCGAAATGTGTCGCTCACGCACGCTCCTCCGTTTGTCGGCTTATTTCACGCTACGTACTCGCGCCCGTGTGCGATCTCTCGCGAGTTTCATCGCCGGTATCACGTCGTCTTCGTCTCGCCGCGGCAAAGTGAAAATATAAATATATTTTCGTTTCCGTACGTTCCTCTCTCTCTCTCTCTCGTTCGCTCGTCCTGCTTCCGTCTCTCACCGCGGCGCAATCTCTAAGAAGCTAATAATTCATCTACGTCGTAAGTACGTCTTTCCCGGTGCTAGATGCTAGATGCGCTTTTAATGCGTTTGCCGCGGCGGATCGATGCCGGGCGTGTTGGTTTAACTCCCCCCCCCTCCCCCCTCCCTCTACCCCCTCGCCTGTTCCTTCTTCGTTCCTCGCGCGCGAGACCCCTCTTTCCCGTGCTGATTGGAAACTGGATACCCGATCCTGGTTAAACCAATAATAACTTCTACTTGAAAGTTGCTGCGTTAGCGGTGTCTACTATTTTCCTCAAGTTGGAATCGAAGGACCCGGAGGCGGCCATCGCCGTCGCCGTCGTGCGAAACTTCGCGAACGCATATCGTTTTCCAAGTGGGCGCGATGCAAGAAATCGCGCACGCCCGGAAAGTGCTTTTGTGTCACCGGCGAAATTAATTTCGCTCTGGCCGTGGAAGCGAGAGAGAGAGGAGAAAAAGGAAAGAGGGAGGGGGAGGAATCTATTGTCGCTGTTCCGTTAATCGGGCGAAGAAAACTTCATGAAAATTAACCCGACCGGTTTTCGTCTCTCTCTCTCTCTCTCTCTCTCTCTCTCACCCTCTTCCCGCGCGCGCTGCGTTCAAAACCGCTTCGACGGATTACGCTCGGCCGAGCGAAAGAGAGAAAGAGAGGAAACTCCCTCCACCCTTTTCCAGCCGGCTCGGAGAGAGTTCTGCCGAGATATTTCGGGAGTGCGCGCGCGCGTTTTCATTTCCTTATTTAGGAATACCCGCGCGCGCCATCAGCGCGATTTATACGGTCCGAGAGAGCATTTCCCCGTCCTCCTCTCTCCGCCCTTTGCGTTCTCGTTATCGTGCGGAGGTTCCCGTCTGTCCCAGGAATACAACCGGTCGCGATACCGGCGTCGGGTTGTGTTTTATCGGTGATCGCGTTAATCACCCAAGCCCCCTCGTAAACGGCACTCAAATTGTTATTCGACGAGATCCCAGGGCACGTGAGGTGAGTAGGGACAGAGCGAGAAAGCAAGAGAGAGAGAGAGAGAGAGAGAGAGAGTGAGCATCGTGGTCGTAGCAAAGCGTCTCGCGAGCGCTATCGCGGCCGCGGTAGCTCCAAAGTTATTCGGCTCACCGTGCAAACTAATAACGACGTTTAAAAGCTCTAATATTTCCCGCCGCAGTTCGCTCCGTAGAGAGAGAAAGATAGAGAGCGAGAAAGAGAGAGAGAGAGAGAGAGGAAGAGGCTAGCGAGAAAAGGTGGTGGTTGAAGGCTGGTTTCGAGGGCGAAGGGAGAAAATGCCGCCGAAGGGTGAGAAGCGCCGGAGCGAGCGAGCGAGCGGGGGGCGGGAGCCTTCGCACGCGGAAACTTTAGATCTTATAAGAAAAGTTACCGCACTCCGCCGTTCTTCCTACCTTACCGGCTCTCCTTTTCTACCGTCGTCGTCGTCCTCCTCCGCTACCTTCTCCACCCTCTTTCTTTTTCGTTTCGCTCCGTTTCTTTCTCGCCGGTACCGCCATCTCTCTCTCTCTCTCTCTCTCTTTCATCCCGCGGCGGCGGCAACGCCACCGTCGCCGTGGGCGCTGGTAGCACCTTCGTCGAGTCTCTCGAGGGCACGAGGCTGGCTAGCGCCGGCAGCCGCCGTCCGCGGCCACCTCCTCCTTTCTCCGGATATAATACACCTTTAATTTCCGGATTATAAAGTCCCGCTCTCGACGCGCCGCGGTTAATTTACCGTTCTCGCACGACCCTACGGGCCGGTACGTACAATGTACGTATGCGCGCGCTCGCTCGTACTTCGCGTGAAGGTGTTGCCGTACTTGAATGCTGTAAATAGCGAGGGGGAGCAGGATTTACGCGGCTTTTGTGAGCGGGGCCTCCTCTCTCCTCCCCTCCTTTTCATCGCGCTACCCCCGCCTTCCCGCCCGGCATTTTCCGGATACATTGTTATTACGTAGACCTCGGGTGACGTAGCGAACGCCGGACGTTCAGAGGGAGACGCGTGTTTCGGAATTTTAATCTGAGGTTTAGTTATCGAGATACCCCCTCACGGCCCTCCTCTCTCTCTCTCTCCTTCTCCGTTTCAAAGTTGCAAAATTTTCAAGTTGCGTGATAGAAAGGCGGCCGAATGAAATTTTCATTTGAGAAAAGGGTCGTCCACAAATTCATCAGAGAGTATGCTGCCGAAGTTTAATACAAGCTTATGAAATATTCTATAAGACGAAGAAAAGTTACGTGCGAATTGGATAACACGTACACACACAGCCCGGTACACTCACGCACACGCTTACACAGAGAGCCGCGCGCACACACAGCGGTCCTCCCCGTAATTTTTTCCATCTACGGATTCTTTGATCAACTTAGTGTCTACTTTCCCCCGGCAAAAATCCGATTGGACGCCACCTTCCTCCGCAACTTTTTTAACAAACGACCTTAAATAGCCTCGCGACGTCAAGAGCCGCGGATTATACACCGTCGAAGTGCAGTCCGTCATACTGCTGGACGCGTATCTACGAAGGATCCCACAGAGCGTAAATGTCCAAAAGACATCCTAGAGACGTTCCGGAATGTCCGAATGTCTCTAGGATGTCTTTGGGGCATTTTTGCTGTATGGGACGATGGATAAAGTTAATTTTGGCCTCCAGAGCGGCCAGTAGAAGCGGTATATTTTTCTCGTAGTTTTTGTGCTGCTGAATCTGATTCTGGCCTTTAGCAAATTTTCATTTATATTTCATATTAATTTTCATTTACGTTGGTTTTAATACTTTCCCGACAAATTGCAATGTTTGGAGGTCAGAATCAGCGGCTCGAAAACTACAAAAGAACATACCGTGTCGTTCCAGAGGGGAACGTCTAACCCATCGTTTAACCCATCGTGTATCTTCGCACGCGCGACGTGTCACGGGGCTCGGCGATAATCATGCAACGAGTTCGCGAGGATCGCGACGTAATTGTTACAGCGGAGGTGATTCGTGTATATCGTGCGGGGCGATAACTCAAGCAGCGGTAACTACGATACGCCGGGCCAAGTAAAGTTGGCATAGTTACTTCGCCAAGCTGGATTATTAATGTCCCTTCCTGGGGGAGGGAGGTCGGTAAGACGACCGCGCGATTTCTCCGTTATCGCGCGGCCGGCGGGTGCCGTGAGCGTCTCAAAAACGAGGGCGAAGAAGAAGAAGCGTAACCTCCTGGTCAAGAAGCCGAAAGTTTCGGGCGTGGCGCCTCGGTATAAACTCGGTCGGTGGGGGGCAGGAGGAAAGGGGGACACGGAAGGGGAAAGAGAAACACTTTTATCGAGCGTCGACACTCGGTGAACTTAGCCCGGGGAAGATAGAAGAACTCTCGGGAACTCGACGCGCGAACTTCGACCATTTAATGCACCCACTCTGTACATATGCAACTAGGTAGGTAACGGCGAAGACGCGGCTCGTGGTAATAATGTCGGTCCCGCGGGAGAACCGCGTCGTCGTCGGATACACTTCTCTCTCTCTCTCTCCCTCTATCTCTCTCTTTCTCTGGCACACGCGCGCGTCGTGTTGTTTCTATAACGACCGACGAATAGCAAAAGCGTGCAAAAACAGCCGCGGTATCGGGGGAGAATTAATTATTCCCGCTCTAAATATTTTTGCGTCGCGGCCCGGAAATATCCCTTTTTAAATTTTCCTTCGTCCTTGTTCCTCTGTTTCGTCTTCTTTCTTTTTTTTTTGTTTCGCATTTCTCTCCTTTTTTTCTCTTCTTCGTCGAACTCGGCCCCATCGCCGACGCTCGGGTAATTACGGACGTGGCGACGACGGAACTCGATACTTTACGATTGAGCGAAGTCGCTCTCTTGAATCTCTCTTTCTTTCTCTTCCTCTCTCCTCGAAGATCGATCCGTTCTCGATTCAATCTCCCGGTCTAGTTCGGTTTAGCCTCGGCTTCCCGGCCCGACTTATCTTGGTTTAGTTTAGCGTGCTTGTCCGCTTTGTTCGGTTTTGCGAAACTTTACAACTCGACGGTATTCGCAACTCAAACACTAAGAGCCACGGGTCGGTCCGAGGGTCTTCACGCGTCGTTTCCACTTTGGGAAAAAGTGATAGAAGAAAAAGAAGAAGAAGAAGAGGAACGAAAAGGAATAGAGAAAATTAAAAACAATTGTTAGACTTCGATTGTGTGTCGGAAGCGATTGGGCGCGCTCCTCAACTCCCCCGGCTTTTCCCGGTCGTTGGCAATTCCACCTGCCGGGCCGGTTCGAATCGACAGAGTTCCGTGAGAGGAAGATACCAGCTGAATATTCGCGGCAGCGGCGCACACGGAGGATACTATGTAACGCGCGTTTCTCGTCGGCGACGAGAAACTGTATATCCAGCCATTCGCTCGAATTGCCGCTCGCGGGTACGCGTACTCGTCCCTCCCCTCCCCTGTTCCCGTTTAGCATACGTCGAAACTGCCCGGTCTTATTATTCTATACGTGGCGCGGCGCGGGCGAAGGGCCGACACGAAGACAGGTCGGTGGAATGTGTCAGCAGCCAATGTGGCGTGGCACGTTGAGAAAAAGATCGGGTCGCGCTAACGGCTCTGCCTCGATGCGCTTATTTGACACTTCGAGCGACAAACGGCCACCTTATTACCTTCCCATCGTCGTGTCGTTGCCGTCGTCGGCGTCCTCGTCGTCGTCAGTGGCGTCGGTGGCATCCCCCGTCGGCGAAAGCTTTTCCGCTGATCGATTTCTGGAATCTTCCATTCACATTCAGCGGAGCGAGGAATTCGAGCGGAAAACAAATTTCATCCGATACTCCGCAGTCGAATGTTTTTCTCGCCCCCCCCCCCCTTCCCGCGTGCGCGAA
>NW_014554836.1:1309074-1309308 GCF_001313825.1 Dinoponera quadriceps | reverse complement strand
CGTGCGCGAAACCCCGTAATTTGCGCGGGTCACGCGGTCCGATTTTTATATCTCCGTTAAGAGTAGCGACGTAGCGCGGACTCTTGAAAAAAATAGCGAATCCCCCGGGTCTTCCGTTATTGCACAGTCGTGCCGTGGAAAAAGGTCGTGGGTAGGCTCGAGGAGGAGAGAGAGAGAGAGAGAGATCGATCGTTCGATCGATCGGCGAACGCGACCTGGACTCTCGACTTTTAA
>NW_014554836.1:1278547-1309051 GCF_001313825.1 Dinoponera quadriceps | reverse complement strand
TGCCGCGCTTGCCGTATTCGCTTATTAATCTTCGCTGATTTCACGCACGCTATTGAGTTCAACTGCGAGAGGGGAAAGCGGATATCGGCGGTTCCCTCGCGCAAATCGTTTAGAACTGCGACTTTGATCAGTGTACCTTATCGCTATTTAATAACGGTGCATAGGAGAGAAAGAGAAAGAGAGAGAGAGAACGCGCGAGCGAGCGAGCGGGCGGGCTCTCGCTCCGCGAGAGAGATAATGTATCTCTTTAGAAATCGTCGAGATAATAAATCTCCGCGGGAATAGGAAGCACGGGATACGACCTAATGCGCATTCAGCCACCAGCCGCCTCTGCTCGCGAAATGTCCGTCCTTCGGTATTATTTACTGCGAGGATAATTCATCGCCAGAGACTTTGTTAATATAATAGTTTATTTGCATGATGTTTTTGGAAAGGCGCCAATTGGCCGACTCGCCGGCCAGACTTACTCGCCGGGGGTTATTAAAAGAAAATTAATGAAGTTGGCGTTTCGATAACGAACGAGAGGCAGAGAGGGAGAGAGAGAGAAGGTGGGAGTGTCGAGCTCGAAGTTTTGCACAGTCGGACCAGCCGACGAATCAACCGACCGACCGACCGTTTGTATTATTTCAGGCGAGTTCGCCGTGTAACGTTATTACGCTGCTAACGCACCGAATGTACGGTTATACTTGTACGTCGCGATGACTATACGCGCCGTAACCAGGAGCCGGCGAAATGACTATACAGCGGGGCAACGGCGACGACGGCGGCGGTAGCGTAGAGTAACTGACCGGCGAAATTTCCTTACTCCAAAATTATCTTTGAATAACAATTTTGCGGATGGCCAGAGCACGCCGCGCCGGCGGTTGGCTCCGGGATTGGTTCGCTCCGAGTTAGGTGTACGTTGAGTTTAACCGGCGTCGGTTACACTCTGTGTGTTACGCTGCGAGCGAATTAGTTTCGGATTTAGTAACACAAGTTACGCGCCCGGCCGCTCACTCGCGAGAGCTCGCATTGATTTTGCGCGGCCGTTAATAGCCGCTAACTTTGTATTATTCGTCCCCCCNTTTTTTTTTTCCCCCCCCCCCCCCCCCCGTGTGTGTGCAATTAGCGGCGACGCCAAGTGCGAGGAGACTCGTGTGCTCGGACTGCGAATCGCGAAAACGATCGCGAAAAAGGGACGTCTCTCGTCGTGCCGGCGGATTGTCCCGCAGACGCAGAGAATAGACCGAGGGCTGCCATTAGAGGATTGAAGCCGGCATTAATAAGAGAGGATAATGGAGACAATGGCGCTTTCCTTGCCTAATTGTGTTGTTGATGGGAAGGAGGAAAGGGTGGGAGCGAATTAATAACTACGAATGCGCAAACTGTTATTTATGCGCAATATGAGTTGTATTAAGGTAGTTGTGACATAAATGAGTTTTTTTTTTCTTTAAATTCGTTGAAACTTGTAGTATATATAGATTTAAATACGATACAGTTATTGGCGCGATTGGGAAACGATCGGCCGTTCGAGTAGCGAGATATTCGAAATCCAATTAGAACGAAAAGTCACGCAAAGATTCCTTTGACCCTTCAACTTTCTCATATTATTAATGTGCTTCTCGCACGATCAAATGCGCGTTACTCCTCTCTTCCCTTTATCATGTTCACATTCTTTTGTTATTACGTCTCCTCCCCCGCCCCCTTCTCCCTACAGTACCGCGTGACAGAGAAAGCGTTACTGTTAACACATCTCTGTCCTTTGATCTTGGGCATCAGTTCTCCAATGGCAATGCTCAATCCATTCTATACATCTGTGTTCCGTTCCGACCGTCGGGATTTCGCGCGGGCGAAATTATGGCGGCGCGGAGCCCCGCGAAATTCGGCCGAAACGCCCGTGGCCTTGTTACGCTCGTTCCACAACGAGCGCGCGCGCAGAACTCTCGCGGCATTCCCGCCGCTTTCGACGGACCTCTCGCGTTGCTGCGTCCAGCTCCAATCACACCGATTGGCGATTCGCCGCGCGCGAGATACCATTCCCCGTAATCAACGACGGGCTCGATCCGGTTCATCGATCGTTGCGGAGCCCCCCCGGTGAGAGAGATTGGTAGATTCGGAGACTAATTAATTAATGAGTGCTCCCCTCCCCCCTATTCATCTCTTCCGCATATATCGTATCGTTCGCTCGCTCGACGCTGGTATCTCCCCCCCCTCCCCCCTCCCCCCCGATCGCCCTGAGCGATCGAGTACACACATACTCGGTTTGATTGTGTGGACGATGCTTTAACCGCTATTCAAGACTGATACGGCATCGAGATCGCCTTGCGTGCCACTTTGTACGGCGGCGGATTCCGCGTTTCGAGAAGCGTACCTGTCGGTTTTGGCGTGGTATGGCGTGCGGTGCCGTACGGTACGCCACGGTCGACTCGTTTCGGCACCGGCCTCGGAAAATGGAGAACGTGTTTCTATCAAAGCTATCTGTCCATGTTTGCACTCTCGGTCTATCTAGCCATATCTTTGTTTGATGTTGCGGCGCGTACGTGTCTGTTTTCCTTTGATACAAAACTCTAAAATTGAAAGTATCAATCGAATTTGATTCTCGTATGTTTTCAGATCATCGAGAGAGAAATGGATAGATGGATAGAGACAGAGAGAGAGAGAGAGAAGAGGAGGGAAACACTGAAGAGAGACCGGCGTGACGACGTGGCGCAACAACGCAACGGTGAGTCAATTCATTTACCGAATACCGGCATGACTATTTTTTCCCCTCTTTTTTTGGGGGGGGGTTTATTTATTTTCGAGGATATCGATACCTGTTTTATAGCGACAGAGCTGCGGTAACCGCCATGGTAACCGCCGCGTCATTTCCGATTCGTCATTTCCGCAAATTGAACAACGATAAATGGAACTCGCGTTGATTGACAGAGCGACGAAAATTGCAACGACGCGCGAAGAATTCTAATCCTCTCTCTCTCTCTCTCTTTCGTCACTGTGTATTTACGCCTCTTATTTCCGCTTTTATCTAACGAGATATGGGAAACGCTGTGCACTCACATATCGGCTAGTAAAATGCGACAGACTTCGTTACTTCCCGCCGTGGCTCATAATTGGGCCATCGAGCCTATTAAAAGTTGAGGAGGCTTGTTAAACACGCGGCGCGACTATTTCTGGAAGTAAGAGGCGTGTACTTACATCGATCGACTGTTCCGTCAGGCGAGCGGAGTAATCATACGCTCAACTTACGCGTACTTGTTAAAACGCGATTAGGATCCGAATTTTCCCGAATTTCCCCGAGAGCGTTTATTTAGTACACGTATCTCCGCTTAAAGACTAGTTTCTATATTACACTCATCGAGTTGAAACATCAAATAATTGCTTAAAACAACATTCGTCGCGGCGACCATATCTAGTTAAATGATACCCGTGACGTTTACTCCGCGCATAATTTATATTCTGTGGGTATTCGCGCTTAATATACACCGAGTATCATACATTTCTTTAATTACGAATAACTCGAATAATTGATTGCGGAAGAATTACCTCCCCGTTTGCAGTCAAAGGTAGTTAAAGAAATACCTCTTATATAAGAAGTAAACCAAGGAAGAAGAGGAGGGAAAGCGCGAAGTAATTCTGCGCCCGCACGCGCGAAATTAATCATTTGTGCTTGGAAGGGTCGCTTAATTCGCCGGATAGAGCGCAATCTCGAAGCAATTGAATTACAAAGTGTTCGGGCGCTAGGATGACTCGTTTACTCGTTTGCTGCATTAACTGCGATTAAATTCCGCTCGGGAGAGACGTTGAGGAAGCGACTCTTAGACGGAAAAATCGGCGCGCGATCGGAGGCGAGCTTCGACCTTACAGCGGTTCCTCCAGGATAGACAGCGACTTCGTGGTGGGTCGATGCGCATAATTTTTATCGAACGAGCGAAGAGGTCGGATGATTGCGTAGCCACAACGTTCGCAGCGGCTCCGGGGAAATTCGTCGAGTCCGCTCCGCGTTGTCGCTGTCAGCACGTCGCGGTCAGAGGTGCCGCACTCGCGGTGAAAGCCGTGAAAGCTCCGGTGTAAACCCTGGAGACAAACAAAAAATTTCTCTGTGCATATATATATATATATATATATACAGATCGAAGAATAAAAGCATAAAAGGGAGGGAGAGAGGAAGAGAGAGAGAGAGAGAACGGCCGCGCCGGCCGGTTTACGCTCGCGATTCGGCACCCGTGGCGATAGCCATTGGTGATAAGGACTTCATTGTCTCGGCTGGCGAATCGAAAAACGGGCGAACGCGCGCGCCAACGGGATCGGAGGTTGGGTGTTGGGGGTGGCGGGGCGGAAAAAAGAAGACCGAAGGCAAAAAACGGCGGAGGGTGGAAAGGCGGAACGCGGGGGAAGGGGATGACGACAAAACGACCAACGCCGGTGACGGCGGACGCGAATTTTTCGGCGCGTCTGCGTCGCGAAAAAAATCGGCCGACCGAGTGGAGCGAAAAAGCGAAAAGCCGAACGCGCGTCGCTCTCGGATAAACGTCGGCGCGTTCGTCGTTGTTGTTCGAGCAATTTGTTTATCGCCACCGGGTCTCTTCGAGGAAGTCCCGCGACGAGACCGTCCCCGGTAACGACGGAAGGAGGGCCCCCGTCTAATCTGCGCGACGGTAGATTAGCCGAAAACTCGGGGATTAATTTGGCCGCGCGCGCATTCAACAGCCGCGGTATCGACGGAGAACCCGATCTCACCTTATTCGGTGTGTTTAATTAAATTCGCGTAATACCCTCGTTACAAGCCGCCACCTCTTTAATTCGCGACGCTTTATAATCGGCCGCCGATCGCCTCGCAGATGGGACCCCCGACGGGGGGAAGGGCTCCTGTGTTGGATTTTAATTTATCCGGGAAGATTGAATCCCCGCGAAATTGGAAATAATTATTCGAACACACGAAGGAAGAAGCGTGCGATCCGGTTTACTCGACGAGAGTAGCGCGCGACGGATAAAGTATCGGCGCGTCATCGATCTTCCTCTGTCTCTCCCTCCCTCCCTCCTTCTCTCTCTCTTTCTCTTCCGCTCTCCCCCGTCGCAGTTTCCTACACTCGCAATTTCCGACAAGCCGCAACAGTCGCTAACCGGATCAATTTTTCATTCAAAGACAAATCGAGGACGGGGACACGAAGCCCCTCGTAGTCGAGCGTACTTCCTCGCGTGACACCCCGTGTGTCGCGGCTCGAAAAGCGCGACAAGGCATGAACCCGCTTTAGCGCGCGCGCGCTATTAGCCGGCGCGTTTAGCGGCTGTGCACGCGAATTATCGGATGCCGACGCGAAAGCGGCCGATCGTTCGTTAACGCGCTCGACTCTGCAGCTTCCGAGCGCCGGTTCTCGCGCGCGCGCGGCTTTTCGGTGGAAAATATTCACGACGGGGGAGGAACGCTTATTTTCCAGATCGACGACGGGAGTGTAACCCCGTAATCGCATTGTGAACGTTTTGATTCCCTCTTACGGGGATTATAAAGTCCTTTGACGCGAGTCTGCGAGTCGAGATGCGCGTCGAAATAACACGGTGGAACGGCGAAATGTCGGTGAAGCGCGATTTGGCAGGAAAAGAGACGGATTAGCCGCAACGAGGACGGCTCGCAACGGCGCTCATTAATCTCGCGCGCTGCAGCCCCCTCGAGAGGGGCGGAGGGCTTCTATGACAAAATTCGTAATTATCCGCGTGCCGGGGTGAACGACGAGCGTGAAGTAGCGCCCCGCGATTGAGAAGGATGAGAAGGCCGAGATCCGAGCGATTGCGACTCGTTGTTGCAATTGCCTCGTCGTGCTTAGGTCGGCGCGCGCGTTACTCGAAATCAGCGTAAGGCGCCTACACGTAATCCGCGGAAGAGGATTTCAACTATGATCTTACGGGTAATTCAAGTGGATGAACAGTCGACCGTGTTCTCTATCGTTCCCCTCGCAATTGTGTACAAAATATACGTACTCAGACACCGTTTCTGCACTTTTGTGCGTGTGGACGCAGTGAGATCGATTCTGTCGAGATAGTCTGTCTAATAAGAGTCTGTGTAAAAGCATATATTGATCCGATTCGCCATCGTCTACCCGACATTCCGGTGCTCATTAAATACATCGTTCTTTAACGCACCTCGGACAATGACTCCTCTGTATAACGCGTCGTAGGGAAAGAACCCTTCCACCTGCTCGTTCAAAAGTTTCCGACGTAACGGCCTTCGAACAGAAGTTCGCCCCGATTATGCCCTTAATAGACAAACTGTGGAACCGGGAAACGGACGGAGACGCGACAGACGATTTTCGCGATTTTCACCAAATGGACGACAGGCGTAAAATTAATTTCCTTTGCTCGCCGTCGCACCCTCGGTGCAAAATCGCGCGGCCCGGGCTGCTTCCTCGCCCGGGGGGGGGGAATTCGCGAACGGCGAAGCAGGACGAGAGGAACTCATGGGGGTGGTGGTGGTGGATGGAGGTGCAGCGGGCCTCTCCGGTAACTTGGAAGCCATATTAATAGTCGGCACTTAAGAGTTTCATTAAGTCGCGACCGCTCGATCACTGCCTACCGTCGCTCTCTCGGCGGCGCAACTTTCAGGCCCTGTAACCGCCATCTCCGCTTTCAGACCGCCGCCAACCACCCCCNCCCCCCCCTCCCCCCCCCTCCCACTCCCCACGTCTCACGTCGATGTTACCTCCACCGTGAAAGTGGTGGTACACGTAAACTGCTCTTCTCTTTCTCTCTCTCTCTCTCTTCTTCCCTCGATGCCGACGTATCGCATTTTTCAGCGCGCTAATTGCGAACGAGAAACGTACCGGCGCGAATAGATCCCTTCCCTTGTCTCGATTTCCCGCGTTCGTATCGTTCATCGACGTACTGGACGGAGCATGGAATTGAAACCGTGTTAACAAACGTAGAAAGAGACAAGATGTGTGGGTAATAGTGACTCGTGTAGACCGGGGCATCGCGAGGCACTTCAAAATTGTGTATAATGCTGTTCTCCTTCTCGTTGGACCGAATTCAACCAATGAGAAGATAGTGCAGAGAGATATCCGCACCCCAAGTATCTACTTCTCTCCTTCCAGACCCGGCAACATGAAAGATCAAGGAAATTTTGCCGCATGAACTCCGTCCAGTATCATGTCGATGGTATCGTCTGATCCACCGGCGAGTCGGCTGAATATTTCCCGCTCTCCGCCTCGGTTACCGCGATTGCAAGTAACGATAACGTTACGCGGTTACCGCAAGGGCGGAAACAACAGTGCGAGGTGTCTGCGATATTCGATATGTCCTCACTTTTACACATCTCCGTTACCGTTCTTCGTACACACGTGTCTTCCCCGGCACGTAGCAATTATGCCGAGTGGGGCCTTTTCACCATTAATTCGGTCTGTTTACGGGTTACACCGCGCGGGTGCAGCGCTGAGAAGTGGCTTCGATATCCGCGCCGTAGCGCTCGGCTCCCGGTAAGCTCGCCGTTATCCGTAAGAATAATTAGTATTAACGTAGCATAATCCTGTTTAAATGAAGTTTTCATTAGTACTCGCTAACATCGCGCCGCCATTTGTCAGCGCACGCCCGCCAACGCGACAGGCAATCCCGGAGATAAATGTCGGTGTTGAAGCATAGCGTAACGCGAGAACGACGTCGGCACCGCCGGGGCGATATTTATCGTATGAAAAGATTGCGAAATATAGCGAGGTTCTTCGTTAAAATCGTGCTTTGTCGTCGCGACGTCGGTGTGACGTCGTCGCGGCGAGCATTGACTTCCCTCCTCCAATTAAGCCGGCCTACATACGTGGAGTTATTATTAAGCGCTTGCGAAAGTTCCTACGATACTAATGCCGTTTTTATTTATTAATAACAGTGACATGTGATATTTTAATCGAAGTACTGGCCATTGTTATTAATAACCTTCCGGGCATCGTCTTTCGGCCGATGGTTTCCGACAAAATGACGTCTTTTGAAGTAAATCCATTCGCCGACCCATTCTCGCACTTCCTCAGCATTTCGTAACTCAAGGGAAAACAATTACCAAGTCGCCGCTACAGCCGTCCATTTGTGAATCTTATGAACTTTTCCAAGCAACCCGTGTTCATTTCTCGTGCATCGAATCGTAATTTCATTATTATTGAAACTTGCGCATTAACATTCCAACGATAATGTTCGACGGGTGATATTATGCGTGACAGGACGCGAATGCGTTTCTGNTCCCCCCCCCCCCCCGGTCGCGTCGTGGGGAACGACATCGCGCGGCTGTAAACTCGGCAGCAACGTTAATTTTTCCCTAATGGCTACAACGGTAAATCGTCACTGCGCAAGTAGCGTAATTGATACACAGGCAGCGGCATTAGACCGGGAGGGAAGGAGAAAGAGCGAGAAAGAGCGCAAGAAAGAGAAATAGAGGGGGAGAGAGAAAGAAAGAGAGAGAGAGAGAGATGAACGGCTCGCCACGTTCATAAAGTTCCACTTTTATTAAGGATAATGATCGTTCTTTCTTTCCCCGAGCGAAACGAAGTTGAAGTGCACGTACGAGTGTAATTGACATTCATAAAGTCGTGGCTCGGCCGGTTTATTAGATCTGGATTTTTTTTCCCTCCGCGCGGAGGGACGAAGAAGCTGGGGGGCGCGAGAGGGAACGTGGGCGGAAGGAGAAGGTAATTTGCCGTTTACGCGCGCTTACCGCGTCTATAAAAAAATATCTCGAGGCAATTAACCCGAGCGTAGCGGAGCGGCGCGAGCGACGCAGCTGCGGCGGCGCGTTGGTAGGCCTACGGGCGCGTATAATTAGCGCTCGTCGCACTTAGCGGAATTATCCGCCGCGATCGCCGGCGTTGCGCCCACGCCGGGAGTCGCGCGTATTTGTCTGTCATCGGCCGGCGGCGCAGCTACACCGCGCGGAAGCGCGCCTAATCGTCCCGCGTGCGCTACAAAGTATACGCGACGCCGGCGAGCCAGTGCAAACAATCGCTAATCTCGCCCTCCGGCGAGACTGCGGAGGACGAAAGAGAGAGCGAGAGAGAGAGAGAGAGAGAGGCAACGAGGGCGCGTCGGAGGTGGAAGAGAATGGACCGACCATAAACTCCCCGTGCATTTGCCAGCACGCGCAACTTCCAGCGGCGGTGGCGGCGTCCTCGCGGCACCTCCTTCGCCGCCTCTTTCTCCACGGAGGAGGATTTATGACCCTCCGTGCGCCGGTGATTGAGATGGGCGTATCTAATGGCGCGGCTGTCTGCACGGACGATCTATGCGAACCGATCCACCCCCCGCCTCCCTCTCTCTCTTTTTTTCTCTCTTGACCTCTCTTGCGGCTTCTCTCTTACCTCTCTCTCTCTCTCTCTCTCTCTCTCTCTTTTGCCGCACGGCTCTTTCATCAGCTGTCCCTCCTCGCTTCCTTCTCGCGGCCGTGACCGATCGCGAGGAGAGACAAAAAAAAGGTGGAAATTGGAGAGCAGCTCGCGAACGGTGGCTTGATTTAAAACTGTCTATCCGATAAATAAGACGAGAGTTATCACGCACACAGCCGGAGTTATTATCGAAGCGGGCGAGCAGGTGGCTCGCAGTCGCCGCGGGCGGCCGCGCGCGCCTTTCATCTCTCGCGATGCCGCGGCAGCGCGACGAGCTCTCGACCTGCGAGCGAAAGGTGAGAGGTAGAAAAGCGATTCGCGTACTGCCGCTTCGTTTATCGAGATGTCAAACGGCACTCTCTCTCTCTCTTTCTTTTTTTTCGCCTTTAGTGGTTATCCATCGTACTTGGGGATTTTTACTTTATAACTTTATTGTAGTACTTTTATATCGTTCTTTATTGCAGTGTTTAATTCTCGGTATATTCGTCCGCGTTTAGATCATAAACATTCCCGAGTCGAAATTTTAGCCTTACTTTTTGTGTAATTTAGTTCTCTGCTAGGCGTTCAAAGGTCTCCTATTGTGATCCTTTGGCGCTATAAACGGCGAAGTTATCGTCGTCTTCTTCATTTGAAGACTCGGCGGAACGAAAATTTAGACTCTGGACTAAATTTCCCTTGCAACGTTAAAAGGGCGCTTTATTACGCCGCTTCGATGCTTTCACAAGTGTAAATTATTCCCGTTGAAACACCATTTTACCGATTCAATCGGTGGCATTTTCACCGATACGACTTGAGATACTGTGTGATACATAGTATACCCGGGGAGATTTTTAACCCCGGGGGATTATAAATCTATGTACCTATTTCTTTTCTGGGAAAGCATTTGCTTTCGATCTCCCCGCGGTCACGTTAATTGGCCGGAGATTGTGGTGGAACTTTGGATCGCGAATTCGTTGTAAAAACGTGGCTCGCGCGCGAGCACGCGGCCCGCCTCGGCGGAGACGACAACGTTACCGCAGAATTTCGTAATGGTATACAAGGAACGTGCAATTTGCCGCGATAACAGTTGTTCGGCGTGTAGCTTTCACCGGGGGCTATGGGCGCAACAGAATTTGACCAGGCATGCATGACAGTATTGTCTTGCGGTAACGAAATTTCATTATTCGTGTGGGTTGTGCCTCGCACTCGCGTGCACACGCAGGCACACGCACAATCCCCGGTAACGTCGAGCTTTGTGCCGTGCGCGAACAAAGATAACGTTGATGTCCGCTGTCCCGTCTCATCTACGGGAGAAATCGGCGAACAAAGTCGGCGGCGTGAACATGACGACCGCGCGGCTTTTCTCTCCCCCCGTCTCTACCCCTTTTTCTCACGTGGACCGAAAGATATCGAATTCGCGATTCGCAATACCTAACGCGAATCGCACGATTTGTCTCGTCGTCGCGTTCGACGACGTGCGCGCGATTGAATACGCTAATTTGTCGGACTGAGTATCACGCGTCGCCGGCGCTGGGAAAAGTTCGCGTTTATTGTGTACCGCTTCTTTTCCTTCCTCTTCCCGGACACGCTTGCCAGTCGATGGAGATGTCAAGGAAATTACCTCGCGTTCAACTCCGCGCGCAGTCTGATGGACTCACAAACGGTAACGCGTGTTACAACGAAGTGGCAATTTTTTTCCGACTTCACGCTGGCGTCACTAATTTCCAGCGAAGCTTTAACATTCTCCAAGCCCAAATTACTTAGTTTTTTCATCACTTGTAACGTTTCCGGGTTCGCTCAAGAAGCATTTTCACTACAGAATTAAACTCTGGTGGATCGAGAGAGAGAGAGAGAGAGAGAGAGAGAGAGAGAAACATATATATATATGAGAGAACGAACAATCCAGACGCGACTAATACGGGCAAAGTCGGGCGCATCTCGCAGCAGCGACTGCTGGCAGAGAATCGCAATCGCTGTGTTGCGCGAGGTAATCGCACGGGTTCCCTAATTGGCCGATTCTTCGTGGTGTGGACACTCGTGAGAGGTCACGGCGGCATAATTTGTCTCGAGTGGCCCGTCAAAGGGCGAGCGTCGTCGGTGTTATTTGCGACTGTCACTTTGCCCGAACCAGGATCCCACTTCACCCGACCTCCGATACGAGCGAATCCTTTCACCCCCGCGTCCCGATCCTCCTCCCCCCTCACCCCCTTATCCTCTCGCTGTCTGTCGTGGCTGCGGGGCGAATCGAATGGCTCGTTATATTCGACGAACGTAGCGCGCGGCGAGCCAACTGGCTGGAGATGTAATCGTCTAGCGACCTATATCCAATTAATTGCTCTTCCCATTGTCTTCGTGTGGTTGATATGATTTGCTTTCGACCTCGTCGCACGTCGCCACCTTGTATGTACACGTGTGTGCACGGGAGGAAAGGAGAAGGAGGCGCAGCGAGAGAGAGAGAGAGAGAGAGAGAGAAGGATGCATTGATAACTTGTATATTACACCGCTTACACCGCTACACCGTGCCACAGGAAATTAATAGTCGGCTACGGTAGCGCGTGTTGCCCCATTCGTAACGCAAGAACTTACTTCAAATATATATATATATATATTATATATTATCGAATTTACATTTCGTATCGTGTGTAAACACAGTAACAATGCGCGCGTGGGAACGACAATTTACAGCACGCGGTTTCGATCACGGCGAAGCGAAAGCCTCGCTCGAATTTTTCGTACCGGCGAACTTCGCGTCGCTCATCCCCCGCGTGTCGTCCTCGTAAAGGACGCGTCGCTCGAAAATTCGAAGGAAAGCTTCTCGAGCATAGACACGAGAATATATAGACGAAGGCCTCTTCCCCGCCAATACTCTCTCCTCGCCTCAAGTGGCACCTTATGGCCTGTCTACACATTCTACGCTCTCGACGGTGCCCCGCTCGACCAGATGGATCGAGGTCGGCGTCGAACGCATCGGGTCATCGATTGGATCTTTATCGGCGCGAATCGGTGTCACTTTTGGCGTCGAGTAGGCGAGGGGGAGGGCGGGAAACGTTTTCTCTCTCTCTCTCTCTCTCTCTCTCGCGTTCTTGCGCTGTAAACGACGAAGCATATCCATATGACCGCCGCCGCCGCAGCATTCCCGATATTACTATTTAGTCACGAAGCCGCAAGCGCGGCCGGCCGTTCAAAGCGTGGCGTAAGTTATTGGCTTTAGCGTTGTTCGCAGCGGGCCCGGCGTTACGGTATCCTGTACACACACACACACACACACACACACACACACTGTACACACACGGGCTCGTGCGCATCGTCCGCCACCGCAGCATTCGCCACGACGATTCGTGCTCGTTAAATCGATTTCTTCGCCACCGGTGGAGGCGAAATAGAGAAAGAGGAAAAGAGGGTGGGAGGAAGGGGGAAAGAGGAGTCGTTCGATCGGAAGGAAACAGCGGAAATTCGATCTTGCTCGGTCATTGATCGAAGACGAGGCGCACAGTCTCTCTCGTACCGCGGAATCCTTATAATTTATGAAACTCGCGAGTCGCAGAGAGCGCGCGCGCGAGAGAGAGAGAGAGAGAAAGGGAGCAGTCGGTGTGCTGTTAGGCCGGCTCGTAAAGAAGAATGAAAGATCCGCGCGTGCTGGCCGACAGACGTGCGGTCGTACCCGTAAATATCGGTTAGCGTTAACCGAGGTTTAACTGATTCCTCTCCGGTTTCCCGGCGCGGACAGCGCTTGAAAACTCGAAACTTAGGGTCGCGAGTCGTCCGACCTCGTCCTCCGAGAACGAAGACGTATAGGGGGATGGGGGAGCCGCGCGGCGGTAAATTCAATGTGTTCTCCCGATTCGTCTCCCACCTCCGTGTCGGCTCCGTGTATTCGCATCATTACAGCGCTCGGCCGCCGGACAATTTCAGAACGCGAGGATCGTATAAGCCACGTGTTTCCTCAATGATTCATAAATCATCGGCCGCAGACTTCGACCGCGACGCATCGTTATCCCCACGAAGAGAGAAAGAGAGAGCCGCCGCGATGCGGCCTGTGGCTGCCACGAGTGGAGGGGTAAGGGGGGGGGCTAGAGTGCCGATAGATATCGATAACCCGAATTTCTCGGTTATAAATCGGTCGTCGGTTCACGGGACGTGATGTACGAAGAGTTTAAGGGCATCGGACGTTATTGGAATTTACTGGCCCGAAAATTGGGACGCGCTAAGCCCCCCGGAATTACGTGTTCCTTCCTGATCTTCCTCCTCCTTGCTTCCTGCGCCACCCGTCTCCGCTAAACCGCCATTCTACATCCACCCACCCTCGCCGTTGCCGCGACTCTACTCTTTTTCTCTCTCTCTCTCGCGAGCGAGCGAGCCGCGCCGCTCCCTGTGTTCGTCCGTCCGAACCCATCTGTTTCTACTCCACTCGCCGCCGTTCTGCGGGATGTCGCCGAATGTGTGTCCCTTGGAGCGCGACATACTCCCGGACGAACTCGGAAGAATGTCCCAAATGAGCGCGAAAATCAGTCGAAGTTTCAGTCCTACTTTCAGTCCAATTTAGCTCCACGTTAATTAATCCAAGCAAAATCATTACTCGGACACTCCTTGGCGAATATTCGCTTGAATACGCGGCCCGTTACTTTCGGTGTGTTATCCGTTGTATCTTCATCGAGATCGTTGGAACGAAATGAGGAAACAAAGTAAACGTGTTTAAACATATTTCAACGTACACACACGTATCAGTGTCCCCGAAGAGGCAAGACGAGGCGAGAATCCTGCGGCGGTGTGAACTCCACGTAAATTCACGCACCGGGATCGAGGTCGGCGAGTCATTCCGAGCGTCTTATGCCGCATCGTGCTCCTTTCTGCTTCTTCCCCCCATCCTCCCCCCGCTGTTTCCTTCATATTCTTCTCCGGAGGTCGCGCTTGCCGCAATCTGAAGAATAAGACCGGCGAGGCGCTTTCCGCTACACGCCTGCGTTACGTCTCGCTCGCAAGGATCCCGACGATTGCCTGGACGCTCATACGTAGCGCAGGCTTACCGGATAAACCCGGGACGAGCGCAACGCGGTTCGCGATCGCCGGCTGACGCGCGTTCTCTCCCTCCCTCCCTCTCTCTCTCTCTCTCCCCCAGTGGAAATGAAATTGTACACGTGGTTGAAGTTTGGAGCGATCTTCGAGCGAAAATTAAAAAATTCTGCTTCAAGTTTAATCTCGGTAAAGAAACAAAGATATGCAAAAAAACAATAAAATTCTGCAAAATGTGTCGATATTATACATAAATAAACAAGAGAAATGAAAGAAGATTGCGCACGTGGGAACGTTCAGGCAAATGAAAATTCCTGCCGGACAGCTCCGATGGTCTGTGCAAACAAATGACAGTAGTTTTGCATTCTGTGGAACGATACGCGTTAGAAAAAAATAGTCTGTTGAAAACGAGTGGCGGGAAGATCTCTGTAATCAACGAAGTTCAAGCGCGCGCACTCAACTACAAAGACACACATTTCTGCCGACCCTCTCATCGCTCTGTGCAAGCGAACGATAGTATTTTTGTACTTTACCGGATGTCCCAAACTAGAAAAAAAATATAATTGATTAATCATTAGAGCCCGGAAACTCACCGTTCGCTTCATCGTTCCACGGAGCGTAAAAAACTACTGTCACTTGTTTACACAAGTCATCGGGCCAGAAATTTTAATTCACGCGAATACTCGCGCGCAATCTTTCCCGTTTCTCATGCCTCTCACGTCAATATTAACATATTTTGCGCAATTCTATTGTTTCTGCGTCTCCTCGTTCGTGCCGCTTAAGTTAAACTCGAAAAGGCAAATTTGTCATTTTCGCCCGTGCATCGTTCCAAACGCTTCGACCGCCACAATTGTACTGTAAATAAGATCGCGCTGGTGGCCGCTCGCAAGCGCGAACAGAGGCGCGACATCGCGAACGTTGAATACGCTCGTGCGTATTCGCGGTCGAACGCATCGCAATTTCGGGGGTGAGGAGCGGTTGTGTCGGCGGCGGGTGGTGTACTCGTATTTCTCTCTCTCTCTCTCTCTCCTCGCTCGTATATCCATACGAGCGCGTCCGCTGATACACTATATACGCATATATCCGCGCGGGGATATATATCGCAGTAATGTACTGCATATGTTATTACTGCAGCATATTATTACGCGGCTTGCTTTATTAAATCTTGTTACGCGGCAAAGCCGCAAACTGCTACAGCGTTATAATTCAATTTCAGGTAAAAGCAAATCCATTAGACCAGGGGGGCCGGGGCTACCGTGCGCTACCCGAAATGAAAACGTTCGCGGGATTCGACGTTATCCAGCCTGTCTCTGTCGGGGTAATTACATATTACGCGCTGCTTATAAACAGTTTATCCCGTGCCGTTTAACCGGCATGCATTATCGCCGTGGTGTCAATGTTAACCTTACGCTTGGTTTGCGTCAGGCTTAACACACGGGCATCACGCCAATCAGTATGATTCAACACAGCTATTGAAATTGCAATAACGGCAGCGCGTGCGCACCCCTCCCTCCCCCCTCCCGCCCATCGCCGGCACTCTCGCTCGTTCGCCCGTGTTCTCTCGCAACGGTTTATCGACGGTGGTATTATATATCGCGCGAAAACGATCGCGTATCTCGAGGGGCCCGGGGGGGGAAGGGGTGAAATGGCGATCCGGGCGCAACGGTCTCTCGAGTTTCCTCGGCAGGGCGCTTTTAAAATTCCGTTTTTCCACCGTAATGGGCGGGAGTCGCGCGCGCGTAAGTTAATTCGATGCGAGGGTCACGTGCGGCGATGATTTGCCATGCAGCACCCATGCCGGAATTGGCGAGAAAAGGCAAAAAGTGATACAGTAAATGCATTCGGATGCGAGCCTCCGGAGCGCGCCGCGAATTAGAATAATTACATGCAGGTAGTCGCGCGCGCACATCCGCGCCTGCATGTACTACGCTCCGAGCTCGAGCGCGCACACCCGCGCACAGGTCTGTGCGGAGGTAAAGGAGATAGATTACTGAACGAAAAATGTATGCGAACGCGGCAAGAATGAGCGAAGGCACGCCTTTACATCCTCTCTCTCCTTCTCTCGCTCTCTCTCTCTCTTGTTTGACACTCGGAACCAATTTTCTTAAGACTCGGCGCTCGCAATTTCTGTAATGCTAAAACGCAGACCGGGCGCCGTTATGGAATGCGCGGCTTCATCGTAAAATCGATATCCCCCCCCCCCTTTCCCCTTCCCCTCGTCGAGCTAAAGAGATTGAACGTCGGCAAGGGATGTTATCTTACAAACGTACAAATCCGCAACGTATGCGGGAGGAGAAAGAGAAGGCGACGGGAGGGGGAGGGGAGGGGGTGGGCGGCTTCCCGCCGTTCCTCTTTCTTTTGACATTCCGAATAAATCCTTTGTGCGGTCCTCCACCTCGTTCGTCTACCTCGAGGAACTTTCGGAATTACTTTCGAGCTATGCGCGAATCGTGCGTTATCCCCCCCTCTCTTTCTCTCTTTCTCTCTCTCTTTCTCTCTCCCTCCCCCGAAAGAGAGCGTTTTTGGCCTTCGTCGACCTTTGCATCCGCCGTCCTCTTGTCCTCCCCTTTCTCTCTCTCTCTCTCTCTTTTCTTTTGGGGGTCTATTAGACAGAGGGTGGAATTTAGGCGAGGAGCGAGATAGGTTTTCCGCACTTTACGAGATCTTTTCTTTACGGTTTCGTTAAGCGGCCCAGTCTCCTCTCTCTCTCTCTCTCTCTTTCTCGCACGAGTGAACGCGGCCGCTCTTCTCTAATGAAATATTTTACATTCGCGCGTTAGCCGCCATCGCGCGGCGCGCTTCCCGCTGCTCCCGTACGTTTAAAGTCGTTATCCGTCTCATTTCTCTCGTCTTGCCTCGTCGAGGCGGAAAGGCTTCGTGACAGAAACCATTTGCCAACGGCGACAGCGGCTGCTGCTTGAGATACCTAGTCACGATGTGTTATTTCTGCAATAACCGCCGGTGGATATGTGCGAAAGGGACGAAATTTATGCGCGCTCTCGCGTCCCACCGCCTCGCGTTTGCGATTGCAACGTCGATTTCGACGATCGTGCGAATCGAATTATCCGCGGTAGGTGGCGACAGGAGGGAAGGGGGAGATAGTGCACTCTCTCTCTCTCTCTCGTCGATTCCGCGACTCGTATTTCTCGTCGGTCAATAATCAACGTGCGGGAGCGCTCACGCGCTTAATCTTGAATTTAATTTCGCCGGCTGATCCGCGCATTTGCCTTGCCCCGGACGAGTCTTACGTGGGCGATTGATACGCGGAATCGTGTATACGCAACATGCTGCAACACGCTGCGGAATGCGGACGATTATATTGGTCGTCCTGTCGATAGGGACATCCTACACCGCTGCTCTCCTTTGTTCTCCCTCCCGTTTGTCCCCGGCCGAAGGGCTTACACGTACGTATGTACGGACGTACGTACGTCCATACGTCCGCCGCCGTTTCTATCGCTGGCAGCGTCGATCCTACGGCCCTATGTACGTACACATGTACCGCGATCTCGCATGTATACGAAATGGCGAGATAGATAGATAGAGAGAGAGAGAGAGAGAGCGAGAGAGGAGACGGGAGGGAGAACGGGGAGACATATAATTAGGGGGAACGGGAGGAAGCGGGCGGCACGCGACGCCGAGAATTATCCACAATTATCGCGTGCCTACGCTATCCACGCGTCGGTGTCGATGTTGGCGACGCTGATGACGCTGCTGCTGCCAGGCCGGCTCGTCTCCACGACGGATCTTGCGACGAATTTCAATACCGTCCTACCTCCTCGCCGTCGATGTATGTGTGACGCTCGCTCGGACGCTCCCTCCTCTCTTCCTCCCTCGCTCGCGCGCGTGCACCCGATGTTTTATCGGTGATAGAGATCGATGATACGCGTCTACCTATGTTTGTCTGCTGCATATGTGTGCGTGTGTGTGTGTCTGGGCACGAGGTAAATGACATTTTTCAATACGCCGCCGTTTCATTAGTCCTCGCTTCTCTTTCGCCCGTCGAGCGCGGAATGCCGCTCGAATGTCGTCGCCGCTATCGTCGACGTTGTTCGCTGACCTTATTCTCCGCTCGCGCAAGTATCAATTATCCGGACGAGGCTGTCGACGCATCTTTCTTTATTAACCGTCCGTTTTTATTAGCATTCGTATAGGCGGACCCCGCCGCCCCCGTCCCGCGATTCGAATTCGCGCGACGTCGTTACGGCTCTCATTGCAGGCTCCCTCTCTCTCCCTCTCTCTCTTTCTCTTTCTATCCCTCCATCGTCGCAGTAACCTCCTTCTCTGTACACCCGCGTCGCGTTATCGGCGCGCGTAAATATTATCCGAGCGACGCGGGTTAACGTCGCGGGCGAAACCGGCGGAATTGGTCGCGTTTCACTCGGGTGCGATTGAATACGCGCCCGCCAAGATCTGCACCGGGAGGATCCCTGCCCCCCCTCCGTCCCCCGAGCACAATGCACCCCCGTCCGGTTACGCGCCCGGTATCTCGGAGTCGACCGAGAGATAACTGCACAGATTATTGGCGTCTCGCGAAACCGAGAGCGCTATTCGCTATGATTTCTCTCGGGGCGTCTCGCCCCGCTACTTACCGTGTCGGCGCCGCGCAAAGCTTGAAAGCTTTGCGCGGAAACAGTAAAGGGAGGTCCCGGCTCGTTTAGATCCGCGGGACACCGTCGCGGAAATTAGAAAGCGGCTTTTCCGCGTGCCCCTAAAGACCGCGCGCGACCGGCCGCCTCCGTCGCGAGGATCCGCGATCCTCCGTCGATCCTCGACGCCCCCTCGACGGCTCTCGAAGGACGCCGCGTCAGCGGTGTATAAATGCGTCTGAGACTCGTCGAGCACTCTCAACGCGCGAGCGCTCGCATCGTGCGCGCTTCTCGCGCGAATTATACCTCCGCCGGGCGATGTCGTGTCGAATGCTCTCTCGCGATCGATTAATTACTCGGCGAACGGAAAGAGCGAGGGTGCGGTGTTCGAGAGGATCCTCGCAGAAGAGATCTCGTCCCTCCCGTTTTCTCTCTCCCTCTCTCTCTCTCTCTCTTTCGTGAATTATTTTTTCCACGCGCGCTTCAGACACATTCTTACAATGAAATAGAAACATTTATATCGGGGCGGGCTCGTCTAAAATAGTCGTTCGTTTGCCAACCGCTCGACGTGATATCGCCATCCCGGCGGCTCGTCTCGCAGCCTGGCAGCTCGGACGATGAATCGACTCGCTCAAACTAGTAGGTTTATCCCCGCCGATACATTATCCGGAGGTGGTTGGGAGATCCGCGGATGGAGGTTTCACCGAATTAATCTCTCTCTCTCTCTCCCTCTCCTCCGTCTTCGTCTGTCCTTCGTCATCCATTATGCAGGCTCGATCGTCGAGAAGGAGTTAGCTCGACGGCGGGTGCCGAGCGGGCGGAGGACGTTTTGACTCGGAGAAACGCGGAGAGAGAGAGAGAGAGAGAGAGAGAGAGACGTGAGGTCCTTGACGGGGTACGACTTGAGGGAGGGGGGCGAGGGGCGGTGGTTACGACGACGGGAAATGGATGCACAGGTATAGAATCTTTAGGTGCAGCCGAGAGCAGCCCCGGGGCTTGCTTAACGAGTAAAGTCGCCCCAACCCGAGCCGTCGAGTCGCGCTCACCGAACAACCCTCGCGCTGCTCGCCGCCGTGGAGCGCGAGCGAGCGAGTCAGCGAATAACTTTGACGAAAACGAGCTAACCGACGCTCTTCCTCTCCTCCTCCCCCTCTCTCTCTCTGTCTTTCTTTCTCTCGGTATCTATCTATCTATCTACCTTTCGGTCTCCGCGCTGTCTCTAACTCACGATAATCTCGTTCCGCGTCCCTTTTAATAAAACTGTCGTCCGTGCGGGGCGAAAGAAGTCGCCGTTATCCGACTCGTTTCCGGATTCGCGGGTCTCGCGTTAGCTGGAGTCGCGTTCGATCGTCGTTACGGGGAAATAATATCCGCGGTTCCGCCGTGACGTGAGAGGATTGCCAACGCCCGTAACGCCTGGCGTTCTACACGCTCTCCCTTCGGTGACGGCGAGTGCGGCCGGGGGTGGGCCGGGGTGAAGGGCGGGTGACTTTCCGGAAGCCGGCAGTTAATAATTCGCGAGGCTTGCCGGTGGGGATGCAAGCTGGGGGAGGTGTGAAAAGGAAACGCGCGCGTTCTCTTCTGTCCGACGCGCGGATGTATGATCCGGACGAATTTTCGGGCGGATATTCGCCCAAGCGAAATCCGAATTCGTCCGAGCCCTTCCGCTTTTTGTTCCCCGTTGCGCGGACAGGCCCCTCCACGTTCACTTCGCGAACCGTCGCTCGTCGCCCGGTGCTGCCATCCAGTCACTTGTGTCACTTTTTCTCATTCTTCCTGAGAGATTCACCGTCGTCCAAAATGGATCGCTATTTCTCCCGAGTTGCCTGTTGCCTGGAACACCCTGTATATACTTCTCCCGTCTCTTTTGATAAATCCACCCCGAAATATTTCCACCGTATCGTTTATACCCTTGGTCTCTCGTTGTTATCAAATTTCCAACCGTACTGTGAATATCATTCGCTCCAAGTTATTGGAAGTTCAAAGTAAATGTTATCGTTTTGCTTAAGCGGCCGTAGTTACTCTACAAATTTGAGAAAAATGTCACTTCCGGTCGTTATCTCGACACTCTGAGACGTCACTTTTCGTCACTGTTCAGTCACTATTTCACTTTTTTCCGGCGACTGGGGACGGGGCATCGCCGAGCGCCGCGCGCGTAATGACTCTCGCCGGGGCGCGAACGAATTTATTAATTTGTCAACGCTCGGCTCCCTCCCCCACCCTCTCCCCTTTCTCTCTCGGCGCGCGCTCACGGCAGTAATCGTGTAAGGAATTTGCGCGATGAATATCGGGAAAGTAATTATACCGTTAAACTTACGGTCATCGCTGCGACAAATGCCCCGCGCAATAGAATCCCGGAGAAGCTCGTAAACGCGAACAAGTTGTTCCTCGTTAGACGGCCTATAAAACAAGCGGAACGACGTCAACAACGTGAGCTAACGGCCCCATCCGACTCTCTCGCAATCATTCGTAACGTATGTTTTCGCAGTCCTCTTAATAAAACTCGCGTACGCGCGTTCTAGTCAAGCGTCACTCCGGCCGATCCGTTGATCCGTTTCCCGCGCGCGGAAGGCGAGAAGGCGCGCACCCTCGGCGATATTTAGTCCCCCGACCTCGTGGTCGCGGCGTAACGCACCGTGAGCTCGGTGTAAACGAGGCGTTAAAACCAGAATGCCTTGTTTCGCCGCGGCATCCCGCGTTATTGATGGGGTGAGTTACGAGAGCGCGCGCGCACCGGCGTTACCCCGTAAAAAGTAACGCGCGGCGACGCATTGAAAACTCGCGGGGCACGCGCGCGCGAATCCGCGAACGGGGATATTAAACTGGAGAAACGTTGTTCGTCGGCTCGCGTTGTTTGTTCCCACCCTCTCTCCCTCCCTCTCTTTTTATTCGCCTCTAAAGGGAAATAACCGCCGCGCGAAACGGATTCCGTAATTCGTTAAGCCGGCGAGAGTTATAAACTCGAGGGGTCTCGTTACTCCTCGTGAATACCCATTCTGCGCGCGTGCAAACGTCTCCCCTCGCATAGAAAGTTCCCTCGTATCTAATTGGTATCCGGTCCGATTATTTTCCCGAAATAATTATCGATCCTAATTGGAGAATCTACGTAGCTCCCGGGTTAGAAGTGTGATCGTTCACTAACGCCCCGAGTCGAGATTTTAGCTCTACACGAAGTCTTCCCAGGTCTGCCGTTGTGCTCCTTTGATCGCGCTACGAATGGGAAGTTATCCCCATTTTCTCTGCTCGAAGACTTGAGACAGAATTATAAAAGGTTCGCGATAACGCGCGAAACCGGGAGGAGAAGATTCGCCCCTCCTCGGAGTTCCCAAGTAGTCGGAAGATTATCCGGCCACGAGCGGAAGCTCCGAGGGTGAACCACGAGAACGGTTAAACATCGCGGTCCCGTGGAGCATCCCCCCACAGGGGTTGACAAGGCGTCGCCGGACATCGGTAGGAAGACGCGCGGATGGGAAAGACGAGAACGGTTAGGGCGTCGCGACGCGGTAACGAACGTTAAGAGGGAGAAGACTACGACGAGAGGGCGGGCCGGCGGGGGGTAAAGAGACAGAAGGCGGTAGGACACGCTTCGGTAAACTCGTTTGCCGACTGCATCCGCGGATGTCGAGGAGCAGCGGGGGAACGAAACGGCGGAGGAGGAGAACTCCGGCCTCGCAATTGCCTCGTATCTTCGCACCCGCCGGGCGCCTCGGTCGCCGCCGTACCTTCCGCGCGTCCCCTTCGTCTCGTCGGCGCGCGCGTATGTACGTACGTACACGTACGAGCCGAAGGTCGGTACGGTGTAGGGTTGGCACCAGGGCACACGCTGGCCGCCACTCGGAGAAGGAAGGAAGCGAGGGTGCGGACGAGAGAGAGAGAGAGAGAAGGAGAGAGCGATGAATTATCGCGCTCGGTAGCCGAGTCGAAAGTTCTCAATTCCCATTAAGCGGGGCAGCCGGCCAGAAACCGATAGGTTAGTTGGGGAACCTGCTGGGAATCCCCGGTGTTCGGAGAGACCACCGAGAGCAAGCCGGTGACTACACACGCGGCAGATGAGAAACACAGCGGCAAGCCGGCGGCCCAGCCCCGGGGTGGTCGCCGTCGTCCTTCGACGGCCACTTAGACTTCTCCGTATATTGCGAACGATAATGCCGCGTCGACGATGCGCGGATGCCCGTAAGCGTTCGCGTTCTCGCTTTGTTGGTGAGGGAAGGGAAGGAGGGGGTGGTCTTTCGCATCCTCCCCCCTTGGCCGAGGAACAATCGATACACCGTTTATCCCGCAGCACCGACCGGTGGCTGCCGAACGGCTCGAGGCATCCGCCTCTCGTCTCGAAGAGTGTCGTTTAGGCTGCGTGAAAGAGAATCGATTGAGTCAGGTATTATTGGCGGCGTCGGTCACGACGAATCGATACGTCCGATTTGTAGTTGCGTTAGAGATACATCCGGTATCCGGCGAATCGGGAATTTCGTATTCTCTCTCTCTCTCTCTCTCTCTGCCGTGCGTCCATTATATCAGAGGACAGACTCATCTGTTGCGACATCCGCCGGCCGCAACTTAACGACAGTGATTGGACCATCCAAGTCTCGAAGTTTCGAAGTTACCACCGTTAGGTGGGTGTTTGAGAGCAAAACTGAATGGAGAGAGAGAGAGAGAGGAAGAGAGAGGAGAGAGAGAGAGAGGGAGGGAGTTCCGAGGGATTGAAATCAACGACCGGAAAACAAGGCACTATGACGTGTACAACTCTCATTACGCGTTTAAGCGAGTTATCGCTAACTGTATTATAGCCCGGCTTTTAAATGGCTTTATTCTTTGTACTCTTTACGTCGGATAACACAGTTGTAATAAAATTTATTCGTATTAAATACAACTCGAGACCGCTTTTAACGACGTCGTTCCGCGCCGGGGTCGCGGCAGAACGCCTTATTTAACTTCTCTTCTTAAATTTTCGTGTATCGAAGCGCATTTCATGGGGGATATTAAAACACAAACGAGCGGGGGAGAGAAAATACTCGGCAATTTCGAACAGTGAACAGTAACATCGGTCGAGCCGGGTAATCTAACAAGCGAATCGAAGCTGCACATCGTGATCTGCCTTCAGCCTCGTGGCGCGGGCATAATTTAACAACGTCGTCAGTTTTGACAGCCGCCTTAATTATGCAGGCGAGATAGACTCACGTTTTACGAACTTCTAGAACAAGATATCGCGCGGCGGGATACGTCGGTGAGGATCGCGAAGTCGCTGCGAGAGAGCCGAAGTCTCGTCTTACGTTACACCGTGTTCGCAGGAGAATATTCATTAATGGTGTATGCCACGGTGTACTCTCTGTTGGGCTATGCAAACTCAAAGTTGCAGGGGAGCATCCGTAAGAGAATATTATAAATATGCATCTCGCGTACACACTATCGTGAATTATCGCGCTTCGGGGCGCTCCGGCGGCGCGGGGGGGTCGGCGGAATGCGGTACGACGGAGGCGGAATATCCCCGATGTGCTCGAACGATATTGAAATCAACGAGCGGAAAACAAAACTCGCACCGGCGGTTCCGCAGGCGGTGCGAAGCGGCTCGGAACGGCACGGAAGCGGCATCACAGCCGGAAGGAACAGAGCTCGCGAGAGCGAGCTCACGCGAGGCCGCGCATCTTCCTTCTGCGGTCCTATTTTGATACAGCGTACGCTAAGCGCTCGCTCTTTTAATACCATATTTTTCAGCTCCGCGAAGCTCCGATTAAAGGTAAAGGTAGAACACGAGACCAGATGTCTTCTAATTATAGTATATTTACGTAATTATAGTAATATTCGTTATTCATTTAAATCGCCCGAAAACCCCTTGCCCAGTTGCTAATTAAATTACTATGCAATTTGATTACTCCACTTACTTAATGGCTCGATATTTAAGAGGTTTTCAGGGAATTTAAATTAATAACGAGAATTATTACTGGGATTCAAAGGGTCGGTTCACACGGTCGTCGCGTTCGTTTGTCCGAAAAAATTCGGTACATCGAATACATGATCGAAAATTTCACTCTCCCACAATAGTATTAAAAATGACGTTATTAATATTTGGACGGCGCTAAAACATTCGTACTTGGCTCCTCTGATGGCCTTATATTCTATCTTTACTTTCAATACCAGGTTTCTGTTACAGAAGCGAAACGTATGACGTCGCTTCAGCTTGACTGTCAAGGAAGACATATTTAGCGTCCGATACGCGTCCAAAACTGGGCCCCTGTCCGAGCCGGAATTTAGAATCTGCTATAAATCTTGTAAATGTCAATTTTATAATGCTCCTTGCGCTACCGTAACATTGCTCGAAATTATTTAAGGTTACTTTTCGCAGTTACATTGGTTGTCTGACGTCAGAGATAAGGATTGATATATAAATTTTTCGTGACATATATTTTTTTTTAGTTTTTAGTTCTCCCTGAGAGACACACAGTAATTTCGCAACTCTAAAACTTGTAAATATGCGGCAGATATGTATCCGATATTTCATGTAAAATAACAAAATATTCCTGAAATAACGGTATATCCTTTAACCATTCTCAGCTACCACAGGATCGCATCTCAATCTGCCGTATATTTTACGAGTTTCGGAATTACGAAACTATCGTTTTACAGGGAGAACTGAAAAAGAAAGCTAAATGTGTCGCGAGAAATTTATTGCGCCTCATTTCTCATCTCCTGCGTCAGATAAAAAAAATATAGCTGCCAAATATAGCCGAGTCTTAAATAATTTCGAACATTCCCTATATAAATGCATAGTGCTAGTATCCGTGTTAAAAGCTGTCAACGGGTCCTTTTTAAAGTCCCAACATGGAAAATGTGGAAACAAGTTGCAATCTGTAGCCTGCAAAATGCGACTGTATTTGCAGGCTTAAGTGGGACTAAAATTTCGACTCGGCTTACGGTTGAGGGCACACGAGTTCAGGCCGGCGTAAAACACCGGCGAGGAAGCGCGAAGAAAGCGTCTAAAGAAACCGGCCGGTCTGCTGAGAATTCCTCCGAGTTCCTCCGAGCCCGCTCGGAGGATGTTGCGATAAGTTAACCCGTCGTCTATCCTCATATCGTCGTCCCGCCCGAGATCCGGGCGGAAATCGCGAATCGTGGAAACCGCGTAGTAGAAAGGGACTCGATACTTCGAACATCCCTTCGCTCTGATCGGTCAGAATTTTTTCAATTCAAAGCATTACAAAATACGTTCGATACGATTGGTTGCCAGCGAAGGAGCGAATTGTCGTTTATCGAGGCACGAGATTGTCGGATCGTGAGTGCTTTTGAAAGCGTATCGCTCGTAACCGAGGTCATAAGGTCGGGATCTTTACGAGTATCGGCGCGCACGCGAATGTCGCGAGTTCATGGAGAATTATAAGGCGCGAGGCCGCGCGTATCTTTTTTCCCCCTTTTTTTTTCTCTATTTTACATACACCGCCCGCGGTGTTTACGTCGCGTTCGTCGCGACCCGATTAAGCTGCACGAAGTGTTTCCGGCGCGGTACGGTCGCGCTAGTTTAGCCCGTGTAAACTTCAGTTAGAGTTCGTACTTGCGTCCGTGAATACCGAGTCGCACCTTACCGCATGAATACGAAATGCCGTAATCTTATGCCGAGAGGGCCGAGGAAGGAGCTCGCAGCAAGATTGCGCGGATGCGCCACCGCGAAATCGCCCCGCGCGCGCCGAGACGGTAATGCCGTCGTCTGCGTTTCCGATCCCTCGTAATCTCGGGAATCTCGGACCGGAAACGCGCTCTCTCTCTCTCTCTCTTTCTTCCGCGCAATGTCGCTCGATAGAGCCGGCCGTAATTTTTCCCGCTCTCCGCTATTGTCACCGCGTGCGCTCGTCGTTGACGCGGAAACTCCTCCCCTCGAACGAGTGTTCTCTACGGGTGAAAGTCTTCGTCACCGAGATTGACCCTATTATTTACGCACTCTTCGGGCCTTGAGGTTTCCGTCAGTCTTCAACCTCTTCAGAGATAAATTGATGAAAATCAGTAGATGATTTAAAATTTTCATGTGACATAAGTATAACTTCGATTAATGTGACGAGATTTCTCTCTTTGGAATTTTCTACCGATTATTTATTCTTAGCGACGTTCGTCACGTTTTACCGACAATGTGGGAATTGAAGAATCAAAATTGGATCTCGAGGTCTTTCTCAGTCTTCAACCTCTTTAACGCGACGAGATTTTCCTTTTTAGAATTCTGGTCTGATTATTTATTCACAGCAATATCTGTTATATTTTGTTGGTAAGAGTTCAATTCAAAAATAAAAATTGAGATCTCGCGGTCAACCTTTTTAAGCATGAATCTTTCAAGATCATAACAAAATGATCTGATTTAAAGGTATAAAAATATGATGTTCGTGAAACATGCGACGAGATTTTTTTTTCCCTTGTGGAATTTTATGACGAACGTTTACTCGCAGTAATACTCGGCAATGTTCGAATTCCAAAGGTAAAATTAAACGCATCTAAACATATACGTGTCCTAGTAGAAATTAAATCTCGTGGTTTGATTACTCTGGTTTTTAAGGTTTTTATGGAACAACGTACCCTCAATTTTGATTTGTCTATCTCATTTTTAAACGCTAGTAGCTATATAGTAGTTGCATTATATATTTCAGAACAGATAACGCCATCCATTCCACCAATTTTTGACATGATATCCGCGTTACTTCTCAACGTATTCGCGTATTAAATTAATTAAGTTCGTTTGTTTGGGACGTGTAGAATACGTGAAATTTAACACGAAATTTTTTTACCGCGTAGCTAGCTAACTGTTAGCTTTAGACTCAGGCCGGCCAGGTACGTTTCTACCCGGGTACGTGTCAGTAAAGAAGAGGTTAAAGAACACGGCGCGAGCGCTCGAGGATTCAAGGTGGCCGCGGGTGGTTTCTATGCCGCGGGAGTTTTCGTCGCGGAGGGTAGAAATCGCGCTGGAACTTTCCGCGCTTTTAAATCTCCCTTACATTTGTCATGCTTCGGGCGTACTAAGTACGAGGTGAGTTAAGAAACCCAGGGAGAGAGAGAGAGAGAGAGAGAGAGAGAGAGAGAGAGATTTCTTACGAAATATTATATTCCGCGCCGTAATTTCTCACAAGAGGCGGGAGATTAAAGCGCGGCGCGGCGCACCGTTGACCGGCGTTCCAGAGCGGATCCCGCGGAACATTGTTCGCATAAAAATGGCGGCTACGAGCCGCGGAAATTCGCGTCTCCGGTCGCGCGCTTCGCTTTCTCTCCTCCTCTTCACCTCGCAACGCTCGCCGTCACGGCGGAGGAAGAGAGGAGAGAGAAAAAGAGAGAGAGAGAGAGAGCCTCTTTTGTAGCTTCGGTCGCGCGCAGAACAAAGCGGAACAGTCGAACGCAAGCGAGCCGATGAATGGTGGGTGATAAATCTATCGACGACGCGAACGTTCCGCGGACACGCTGTCCTATCCCTCATTATTCCTGTCGTTTAAGCGCGCGTCCGTAAAATGGAACCGAGTACGAGTTGCGCCTAGAGTAATTCTAGTGAGAGAGATAATATGGACACCGACGTCGGCCGATTTTTTATTGGCTTTTTACGGCTCCCTATGTGCAATAGGAAAATAGGTAGAAGAGGAAAAATTGTATTCATCATTGTGTATACTTATAAATAACAATAACATTCGCGTAGTTTTACGTACAAGTTAATAAACAATTTCATATAAAGAAAAGAAGTATGTTTAAAATGTATTCTATTCATTTTCTGTAGCGTTTTATATTCAAAATTCTATTCATTTTATATTCGTTTTATATTCAAATTATATTCATTTTCATTTTTAGGCGTGTGCTTTATGTATTATAATTATTATATAATAATAATATATAAATAATAATATATAAATTATGTATTATATAATAATAATATATAATTATAATATATAAAGCACACACCTAATATATATTATACGCCCTATATATTATAATTATTATATAATTATTATATATTAGTTAGAATGATGAGAGAGAAAGAGATGAGAGTGAAATGCTTCGTGTAGACAGACGTACGACTCGTGTGCTGTCGATTCGAGTTGGATCTTATCGAGGCTATTATATCCTGTTATTTCTTTATGTGACAAGCACAGTGAAGCGAATTGTCAGGCATCCTCCTATGTGCGCCGCCGTACACTCTGCATTCTGATACTTCGAAGTTCCATTTAATGTTATCATAACGTTGTTATTATTGCATATATTATTAATAATGAAATATGATTTTTTTTTTTAATTTACTTATTACTTTCGTAATTACTTATTAACATTAATTAATTGTGTATATAATTAGTACTCTCCCAGTTTTAACAGACTAATACATATGGCAGAGCATTAAAATGTTTTTGCTTCAGGTGCGAGATACCGAGTTGGTTGAGTTGGTTTACGTTGGGGATAGTTTATTTTTAGATACGCAATTTTCACATATAAATATTAAAATCTAAAATATCATATGTTGATATAAAAAGAATTTTCTCAAGTTTCCTTCACTTTTTCCTTCATTTTTGTTTAGATCGCAGAAATGAACGATGAAAAGCGCGCCACAGGTTTCCTATTAATGACGACGTTGTTTCTATACTCTTACCAGAGGTGCTCTAATTGCGCCTACATTGTGCTCGGCGTGTACGCTTTAATAATAAATACGAGGGGGAAATTAAAAGAATTAAAAGGCAACGGTCGGCTCGACATCGAGATATCGAGCTTTCGTGCCGTGCGCGCGCGCGCGCGCGTGTGTGTGTGTATGTATGCAGTATTAGGTTCGATTTACGGCTCGCACGCGGCGATCGACCGCTGAGCGCTAAATACTCGCTCGGCGAGTATTTAAGCAATTTGCGGAGTTAACGAACTCTCGTGGACCCTTTTTCTACTTTTCATCGCGACTAATGAGCGATTATCCCGTCGTTACTCGATCGAACGTGGCGACGGGCAGGAAGAAAGACCCACAATTCGATCACGGCTCGTCGAGGGCACGACGGTGGCNGGAGAAAAAAGAAAGACACGGGGGGGGGGATGCAGGAAGAGGGACGCGAAGAGCGATGACGAGCGGCGGGAAAGAGAGGCGAGAGATGACAAAGCGCGCACGTTTACGTCGCGGTTTACAGTTGCCGCCTGCTCGTTCGACGGCATAGCGGAAGGATAAATGAAGTATCGGGGGAGCGATGGTGGCGAAGGGAGAGAGAGGGAGAGAGAAAACAGGTGGAGAGAGGGATCGCTCGCGTGAATCGCTCCCGGCCGAAATGAAGTCGGTTATCGGAGTCTCCATTACGCGGTCATAATAAAGCAACGGAGGCGATCGGGTACGAGCTGCGGGTGCCTCACGGTTTCTCATCACGATCTGCAACATTCGCCGACCCTTTCCTCTCTCTCTCTCTCTCTCTGTCTATCTATCTATCTATCTCTCCCTTTCTCCTCTTTGTCCGGTGTCTCCACCCACCTTCTGCTTACCCACCTTCCCGAGCGCAGACCCCCGAAGAGTCCCGTTCCGCTTGTTCCCACCTCCGCTTTTCCTCTGCTCTCGCAGTTTAATTAAAGGGTCTAATTACGCGACCAGTTCTACTCTCTCTCCTACAGTTTCTCTCATTCTCTCTCTCTCCCCCCCCCCCCCC
>NW_014554836.1:1262259-1278528 GCF_001313825.1 Dinoponera quadriceps | reverse complement strand
CCCCCTCTCTCCCGGCCTTCTCTCGATTTCGTTTCCCGCCCCAGCGTTTCCCATTGTTCGGCAGTAAATGAAACGGGGCATACGCTCGTGCGCTAAATGCCGAATATGAGTCGTCATCAAAATTGAACCGCGCGGAAAACCGATGTGACGTTATTGATGAATTCCACGGGCGTAGAGCGCGCGCGCGCGCGCGTAAAGCTGAATTCACGCGTCACGTTGGATGATGAAACTGAATGCTTTGCGATAAATCGCCGAAGAATTTTTAAATAAGCGCTCGCGAGGGAATTCCTTGTTGGATGAATTGATTTTACGGCAGCGGAAATATTTCATGGCCGCCGCCGCCGCGCGCGCGCGCGCGCAGCGATTCTTCCGTTATATTTCTGCGCGGTCAGTTTTATATAGATGTGTATATGTGTGTACACACACATATATATATATATATATATGTACACCGTATATCTCTGTATGTACGTACGGGGGGATCTCGCGTAATGATAAAAACCATCTGGCCGTCCTCTCGCGCGTGTGTGCTTTTTGCGGCGATTAAATTATTCTACACATTAATTACGCAGGTAGAAATTACGCCGCTTCCATAATACTGTGCTACACGAGTTTATTCTCCGCTTTCGATAACCATTCGGAGGACTCGTGCCTGTGTGCCGGTGTATGTGTGTGTGTGTGCGCGCGCGCGCGCGCTCGTCGGGTGGGCGTTCCGCTCGCGTAAATCTTCTCGTAAGAATTTCAAGGGAAGACTCGTAACAAGCCCTCCCTCCCTCTCTCTTCCGATAAACGCGCATTCCATGTTAAAATTAGACGCCTCTGTAGCGGCTATTAATCCGTCCGTTCGGAGTTGGCTCAGGGAAACACCGCGGGCGTTACCGAGGTGTAAGCCTAACGAGAGACGAGCGATCGTGACGTTTCCGTCGCTCGCGAAAAACAATCGATTCGATCGCGCTTCTCTACGCACTTTTCCGTGATTCCGAGGCACTCGGCTGCGCGGATGATCGTCGGACGCGCCACGTGTTGTACGTATACATGCGTTTTTGATTTCACGTTCTCCTCTCCCCCTTCCCTCTCTCTCTCTCTCTTTCTCTCTCCCTGTTTTTTTTCACGCGAATTCAACAGAACAACGCGCTGCGTTGGATGCAATTTGGATCACGCGGTCGATTCACGCTACCCGTCAAGACCCGATGCCAACGGCGAGATGAGCCGAAACTGAGTGTACGTCGCATAATTGGAGGAGGCGGAGAGCGACGATGCACTGTCATAAGTAGTTAACCGACAGTAATGCTGATTAAGCGCGATAGGAATTCAGTTTGCCACAGAGCCGCCGCCATGGCAGCCGGGGTGGCTTGTCGCCGTTGCGTTCAAACGCGCGGGGGGGGGAGAAAGGGGATCGTTACTTGCTTTGGTTACGCGGCGCGCATGCTGTTGTAACGCTCGCCCGGCCGGGAAATGGAATTCATGCGGATTTTCCCGTGAAGAACGACGTTTCGTGAAAATAAGAGAAGCGTCCTTAAGCCTTCGGCTGCTTCCTCCTCTCTCCCGGTTCTTTCTTTTCTTTTTTTTTGAACGTCCGGACGTGACCCGGATAATCGTCTCTTCGTTATACTCATAAGCAAAAAGGACCCATTCGGCTCGCCCTTGCCCCCCCCCCCTCCCCGCCTTGTTTTTCTTTTTCCGCCCTCTTATCGGGAATATTCGTTCGCGTGGTTCTCGAGTGTAAACGACTTACGAGCACAAAGAGTTGCGCGCTGAAATACACACACGGTGAAATCGATGTATAAAACGCATACCCGCTGCGCTCTCATGCGAGAAATAATCGCCGAGAGAGAAAGCCGACTGACGATAGTTTCGTCTGATCTACTGTCAATCGGCCCGTCGTAATGAGGGTGACCGACCGCCCCGGTTTACGAGAAAAATAAGGACATCCCGATTTTCGGCTCTTATTGGAAGCGCTCGGAATCCTAAGCGGGACGCTACTTGTCCCGGTATATCATATCGTCGAAAATAAAATCATCTAAAATATAACGATAAATTGTACTTAAATTAATTAACCCTCTTAAATTGCGAGCGCCACTAATAGATACTAGCATCAATACTACCTCAATCAAGACTAAAAAATCTTCCAAGGAGATTATAACATTCTTGCTTATGCGTGAAGGGAATTTCCCTGATTCAAGGCAATTTTTTTCCCCCGTACGTTATATATCGCCTGATTAAAAATCGGGCCGTCCTAGCGGGCAACGGTGCACGGGACAACGTTAAACCGAGTCTGAAACTCTCGTGATATACAGTACGTGCCCCGTCCATATTCGTGACGGGTCGTCAACCGTCGTCATCGTCGAGAGAAACGGCCGACTTCCGTAATGCGACTTGGCCGATGTAATTCTTTCGGATGCGGGCTCGGCCGGCCGCGCCGCATAAATCATTCATAAGCCCGCGCGTTCGCCCGAGTATCGACGGTATATACGTGTGTAGCTCCGAATCGAATTATGAGCGGCGAAACAGGCGGCAGAATGGCCGCCATAAAGCGCGATCGTGCGTAATGATATCGTCGGCCGACACGCGATCTTTTATTGCCCGGTACATGTGCAAAACGATAATGTCGAATTCGCGCGGCTGTTACGCGCTGCTCCCGGCTCCCACTCCCTCCCCCNCCCCCCCCCCTCTCTCTCTCTCTCTGCCACGAACGAGAGAGCGTGTCTCTCGTCGCCGCTGGGAACGTCCTCGTTCGCCTGCTGAAAATCAATTTCGTCCTTCGAAAGCCGGCCGGTCGCGAAAAAGTCTCCGGCTTTCTCTCTTTCTCTCTTTCGCGGGCATGCATGTGTGCGAGTAAGTAAGAAGGATACTTCGTTATCGGTCCTAATTGCCGGCTTAATATCTCCATCGATAACCGATGAGGAATAATTGGCGCGATTACCGCCGGCGGCCGGCCGGGGGCCGCCGTCGCTTGTTTGATACGCTCCGTATTTACGCGAGCGCACGGCGCGCGCCGATGACTGCAATCAAGCGGCGATTGTTCCACGGGCCCGCGCGATTCCAGCCAATCATCGCGTAATTTGTCCGTCGTAATTGAAACGCGTTAAAGAACCTTCTTGTACGATCTTTGTTGCGATTGCGCACTTAGTGCGGTCGTGCGCATTTTACGGATCGCAGCGTCCCGTCCCCGTCGCGTTCTGTTCCGCTCGGACGGGCCACTCCGCAGGATTCCCGGTAATAACTCGATTCCGTATCGAGAGAGAGAGAAAGAGAGAAAGAGAGAGAGAGAGAGAAGCTCGAGCAGCCGACTCGATGACACTTGACCGCGGCAACTGCTTTTGGAACTCTATGCATTTCTAAGGCGGCAGCCAATTATTCTCCGCTTGGAGGCTCCTTATCGGACACTCCTCCGGTGCTGGTATCTCGATGAGGGACGGATCGTCTTCTTGTAAGTGGCGGCGGCGGCTCGATCGTTCCTTTGGAATCGGCCAAACGATTCTAATGCATATTTCCCAAGCTGCATATCGCACGATGACCCTCGACCGCTGCGATCGCGTTTACCTGACACCGCTATTACGAGCGATGATAAGCGACGCTTTGTGTGCTGGAATTTTAATGGTTCGGGGCTTTAATAGCGTCTTTAATCTGAACTTTCATTAATTATTTCGTCAACGAGCGAGATATAAATTGATAGATAAGGAGAGAGAGAGAGAGAGAAGTTATTTATTTACCGGTATAAATCCTTTAAACCGCAACAGAGACTATAAATAGAACTACTCATAAGTATATGATGCGATGAAAACAGTAGAAACCGATAATATATTAAATTGATAATATATGAGTACATGAACTAAGATGTAAATGCAAAGGATAATTTTGATAATAATAGTTTATAATATAACACTAATGACAATGATAATGACGATAATAATAATGATGATGCAGTAATAACGAATAATCTTTAAATATCAATGTAAAAATAGAATATTACTAGTATAATGAAATATTATACGTAGACAAGTAACACAATTCCAAATTAAAAAAACAGAGAGAGAGAGAGAGAGAGAGAGAGAGAGAGAGAGAGAATATCCGTAGTTATGACGCGCAGCGGGATTATTAACGTGTCCCGCAACCTCGCCGTCCGCATTCCCCGTAATTAATTTAGAGAATCGGCTAATATCAGCGTTCGGCAAAATGTTATCGACTCTCTTGAATAATAAATGACCTTGAAGCGATAGCGCGCGGCCGCTCGGAGCGCGACCGGTGCTTTTCCTTGACCTTACTGCGCGTTCTAATAAAGCGGCTTGTTAATCTCCTCTAATGCTGACGTGCAAGTCTCCTCGGGATGAAAAGCGACAGCTACGAGAGGACGTTGGATTAGACGGATCAATTATCAATGTGGGTACAAACGATTAGCGCGGCTCGCGCTAAGCTGTCTCGCGCAATACGCGCGTATTCGAAAATCATACCGGGGGATACGATTGAGGGCTCTCCCTCCCTCCCCTTCGACTTCTCTCGCTCCCACCGACGTGAAATCTTATTTAAGGGTGCGCCGTCGCGCGAAATTCTCGGGAGATTACGGCACCTATTATATCGCTGCAACTCCGATTGCCGCCTGTCGTGTCTGTATATACGCGTCACCGTCGCCGCGGCAGTTTGCATGCTTTAGCGTGCGGATAAAAACGTGGAATAAGGCCACTCTAAGCGGGACGTTTACGACCAATACTACCGGCGTACGCCGGAGTTCTCGTTGCACCACGGAGAGAAAGAGAGATCGCGTAACCGTACGTACCTCCGCCGGGGGCGTACCTCCGTTGCGCGTTTCTTCGCGCGCGACGATGCATTATGCAAATCACGACGACCCCGCCGAGAGAGGATCGACAAGAGCGAAATAATCACGTCGGACCGGCCGCCCTTAAGAGAGAGGGGCGAACCGCCACGAAGACGGAAACGCGGCGACGGCTGATCGGGAAAGTAATTTTTAGCCGACCCGCGCGTAGAAAATTTCTCATCGTCTGACCGGGATCCGATTTTTCACGGAATAATTGCGGACTCCAGCTGGAGACTCCGCGCGGCTCCTGGTTGGAATGTAATATTTCAGAGGTGCTATTCCGAGTGGGAAACATAAATAGATCTGATTTGGTTATTTCATTGGAATCCAGTCCGATTTCGCGGAATAATTGCGAATTCTACCGGTTAGATTATTCTACGATCCTATTTAGTCTTTTTCTTTCCACGTAAAAGAATCCTATTCCGGGACAACTTCGGGTATTCTAGTCGGAGTCGCGCCGGGGGAAACCTGGGAACATTTCTATGCGAGGATCGCGCTTGAATTTTTCATTCTAGGGAATCGCCAAAGGACCCCGCGCGGAGATACTATCTTGATCGGTTTCTCCCTCGTCGGAGAAAAATGATCCCTCGCGTCCCTCCGAGACACACACGAGTACGCACCCGTCTTTCCGAGGAATCGTCTCTACCTGCCCATCTCGTTAATGCAATTACACGGAGGGCATTAATATCGAGAAAGGGTTCGACAGCGGTCACGGCCCGGCGATAATGAAAAACCGTGCGGACGCGCGCACGTGCTCTTCCACGAATCCCGCGGCGGCGGCACGTCGATTAAACGAGCCTAAACAAATCACCCGATCCCCGGGACCTTCTCGCACAAATCAAGGCGGTCGATTCGGTAAAGTAAAAGGTCCACGAGGAGAGATCGCTCTCCCGCCGCCGCCGATGGCAGTTTTATCGGAGGGACGGGAAACAGCTTTCTCTTCGGCTTCGTGTGCGGCGCGACTCGAGGGTTCGAGAAGACACGCGTAAAATCGTGACGCGCCGGCTGATCGTATCCGATTCTCGTTTCGAGCGCTATCCCTTCAATTAAATCAATCTCACCCGTAAATGACGCTTTGAAGTACCTCGTTCGCGCGACAGTCTGTCCTACCTTCGGTCTCATCAGGGGAGGAGCACCGAATTCTCCCGTTCTTTCGCCTCCTCCTCCCCCTCCTTCACTTCTCCCCCCGTTTTCCTCCCCTTTGCTCGCGCGAGCACCCTTCATCTTGCCCCGTCGTCGAGATTACACGTACCTCCCCCGGCGATGAGAGCGTGAAATTCGAAGAGTCCTCGTCGTCGTCGTGCAATGGCTGAAACGAAGCCGCGATAAAACGGGACGGTAAACGAACGTCGGCGCGTCGATACGCGATAGGCGACGCATAATCGGAAATGTTCATTAAACGGCGACGAAACGCCGCCTCGGAGGGTACGCACCACGGCTGCGAAACACGCTTTTACTTTTATCGCCGCGCCTTGGGTGATAAAAAGGTCGGGAACGCGCACGGGATGACGATGATGGACGAGCGATACTTTCATTGGCCGTCGACGACGACGCGAAGCGCGTTCCCGATTTTCCCCCGTGCGTTTAATAGACGTTTTCAAGGAACCGCCGCGGTTAAGTGCGCGCATTCGAAATTCCCGTCCCGAGAGAGCCGGGCGCGACGTAATAGCCCTCGTATTTTTCAATTAATTCGCGAAAATTGCAAGCAGAACCTCGCCGCCGAAAATGCGAAATTGAACGCGCGAAGGACGGCCTCGGAGCGCGCCGACGATATAACATTGGTTTGAAAATTACCAGAAATTATTTGGAAGTTATTTCGAGGACGAGGCGTTTCTTAGAGATAAACGAACGATGCCGCAAGCTAAATCCCACCGGCGCGTTAGGTTTCCGAAATAATTGAAGTTCAGCAAACGGCTTTCCCACGATCTCCGATCAGAATTTCAAGTTAACGTTAACCTTCTTTGCAAAAAAGCAAAAAACATCGCCGAAAAGTCACTTTTGCGCATTAAACCGCAATTATTTCGGAAGGCCGACGTGCTGATAAAATCGTACTTGCGACGTCGCGTTTTCAGCGTCCAGAAACCTATAAGACACACGTTGTTCTTGTTCGAGATGACAAAGAAAGATAGAGAAGATTATCCGTAAACCAGCGTAATTGAGAGTCGCGAGTGATTACCGACGAATGTTGGAAGCGGGCGGCGCGAGAGAAGACGGCGGTTCGGGTACGTCGATGGCCAAGATGGAAGCTCTCAAACGGAGGTTTGCGAAAGTCATTCGCCTTGAGGAATAGGCGGCCGGGAAGGCCCTAGATGGATATTGCGAGAAGTGATTTATGCTGGGAGCGCGCAACCGCATATTCCGGTTAGCAGCGGACCGCACTCGCGCATACTCGCGTAAATTCTTGCGCGACCTTCTATATAAGATACGCCGTGACGGGTTGAGGCATTACGCCTTATCGAGCGGACTGCCATATTCCATTGTCATTTGCCGGATGTATGTAACGCCGCGCGTAGCCCGTGTAAATCTCCCCCTTCCTCGATAACGGAATTTAATTAACTTTGACAGAGCAGCCTCGCGCGAGCGATCCATTTATATTCCTCGTAGCTTCGTCTCACCTTCGTTCACCGTCCGCCGACTTTGTCGCGCGTAATTCGCCTCTCTCTCTCTCTCTCTCTCTGTCGCTTTCTCTGTCTTTTTACCACGGACACATCCGCCCCGGCTGGTTCTTCTTCTTTAGGGACCAATTTCCACGTATTTCCGGACCGACGTCTGTATCGCGCGCGCGGAATTAAGTTCCGCGCTAAACTTTCGCGCGAGAGGAAAGTTAGACGCCGAAAACTTGGCGTGTCGCGCGAGGGGACGTTGAGACGCCCGCGTTTGGATATAGGAAATAGTCGCTAACTTTGGACGATTTAAGGCTTCGGGCGTTCGCGCACCAGCAGACAGCGCGAGGAGGAGGAGAGCGGGCTGCGTCGAACCCGCGCGCGAGTTACCGCGACGTGATCGCACGCGTGTCACGCGTTTCCCGTGCGATAGCGCGCGACGACGGATCACTTTCCGCCGGAAAACGGGAAAGAGTGACGCGCGATCGAGATAAAATCAATAGAGAATTAATCCTCACGGTGATTCGATATCCTCATTACCGTTAACGGAGATTCTCGATCATATTTCCGACAGTGAAATTTATAAAATATATAAATAATATATTTCTAAATTTCTTCCATTTTTCTACATTTATATATTTGTTGTAATTCGTGAAATAAATTCATGCGTCTCTCGCGTCGCTCCGAGAACGTCTCGACGTCGAGCCGATGTCACTCGCGAGGCGTAGAAATAATTCACCGCACATTCCGCGCGCATACCCTCTCGTTTCCGCGACGGTAACTAACGGATCTCTCTCTCTCTCTCTCCCCCCTCCCCCTCCCCCCGGTCGACTTCGCAATGCGAAATCGGGGGAATCGCGGGGGCGTACGCGTCATTTCCCGCATTTTTTCGCGCGAACACAAAATCGAACAGGAGGGGGGAGGGTGGCGTGAAAGCCGCGGAAATTCCATCATTCGGCGGAAGAAGGCGCACGTCCCGAGCGTGAGAGAGGGAGAAATAAGAAGGGGATGTGAGAGTCGGATATGTGCGCGAGGGAGGAATCGGACGGGAAGCGTCCGGTCTCGATGATGAAATGGATGCCCTCGGGTGTATCAGAGCCAAGCAGCGGGAGGAGGGGGGGCGAGAGGACTGGGCGAGGGTAAGCACGTAGTGTGAAACTCATTCGCAAATTAACCTTACTTATTCATTAACGTTAACGACCTTCCACGGTGGCGACGGTGTCCGTAGCTCTCTCTCTCTCGGCCGGCCGCTCGTCTCCCGCTCCGTTGTTACGACGGACGCCGCGACGCGAGCGACAGATGGGTAATCCGCCGCTCGTTAACACTTTATCGAGTCCGGGAGCCGGATTGCAACCGATATGTCTCCCGCGAAGCTACCCGTCGGACGTGCCGGACTTTAATCGATCGATCGTCGAACCATTGCCTCGCCGGATGCGCCGCGTCCGGAACGCCCCGTCGCGCTCGCGTCGCGCCGGCCTGGTATTTTCAATTAAACGTCAGGGGCGAAGGGGCCCCGCCCGCGGCAAAGACAAACGACAACCTGGCGGATTATGATTCCGCGCGCGCGGATAAATGAAATTTCGCCACCCGACATTATTCCTACCGCCGAGCAACATTACACCTTTTTACCGAGTCGTGGAAGAATTGTATCTTGTCTATCCTCGCGCGCGCGCATGTGTGTGTGCCTGTGAATATGCGCACACACCACGCACATACACACACATGTGATAAATAACGTCCCGCGCGAAATAATGTTGTCTCTCGAGGGATAACGATATCGTCGCCGCTCAACGACGACGAGGATGAGGACGACGAGTGTATCGATAGGGAGGCGAAAGAGACGTCTTCGAAAAAGAAGCGGCACTTCGAATGCTCGCCGGGCTCTGACGTAACGAGGCAATCGGAACTTCGTGCTCTCGTACCTGTTACTTCTCGCTTAACGACCCTCGACCCCCCTCTTTCCCCCCCTTCCTCCCTCCCTCTCTTCCTCGCCCTCTCTCTCACCTTCCTCACCCTCTCTCTCTTTCTTGCATGAGTAGGTAACCGTCAATTTAAAAGGATGCGGAGATCAATTCCGAAGGACGAATTCTTGAGTGCGCTCACGAAACGCCGAGGAGACAGCGGGTACGAAAGCGAGTTCGTCGGGAACACGAGAGGAGGAGGAGAGAGGAGCCGATTCGGACTAGACCAATTATCGTCACCCGGTAGAAAACGGAGGGAAGCTCAAAAGAAACGGCGTTGCGGCGAGGGTGGGCAGGTGGGTGGGCGGGGGTGACTAATCGACTCGCTTAAGGAAATAGACGACGTTCCGACGAGCGAGAGGTGGGAAAGGAGGAAAATCTTAAACAATTATCGCGAGACCACGATGCGCCGGGTGTACTCGTCGACGAGAAGAGCGGCGGGCGGCGAGGAAGAGAGGGAAAGCGAACTCTTGCGGGTTCACGGCGCGGGGGCGGACGGCTAGGAACGAGCAGAAAAATTGCTTTAAACGGAAAAAAATGTGCCGAGAGACCGCAGGCTCAGACTTTACACTGCCCCGCTGCACCCCCGTTTTCTGCCCTCGCCTTTCTCGCCCCATCTATCTCTCTTTCTCTCTCGTATTCCTTCTTTCGCCTCTTCGCCCCCGTCCCGAGCTTTTCGTCGTCCTGTTTCCGCGCGTTGCTCGGCAAGGCCGAGCCGACAGAGAGAGGGTAACATGCCGTTCGTCCCTGTTGGTAATTTTTCAGCCTTCTCTTTAACTCACCGCAACCCTTCAACCGCCATCCACTCGCCTCCGCGTCTCTCAGCGGCCTGCTCTCTAAATACCGTTCCGCGGCTCCAGAGACGACGTCGTCGTTCTCGAGCCGCCCCCTCGTTCCCCTCGCGCGGATAATTTCCCGAAAGTGCGCGCACGTTTCCGGAGCCGCAATGTAACAAGCGTCATCGTGTGTGGATGTCTGACCTCTTGCTTAGCGGAGTTCCGCTCGCGTGCTTTCTCGCGAGCAGCCCCAATCGCGGCCCGCTCGAAAGCTCACTCGTGACAGAATCGGAATAGATGAATCTCTCTCTCTTTCTCTCTCTCTCTCTTTCCCTATATATCTCTCTATTAAAATAAACGTTCCCGTACGGAGGGATTACAGGGCGCGTTCGTGATGCCGAATGACCAATGAAAGCTCATTATTATGGAATACACGGGCCGCGCGAGCAACGCAACTCATGTCGAAAATACATTACGATTCGATAAAATACAACGCACAATTGCGTAGTATACTTACGATTCACCGCGCCCGACTACATTGTTCTGAGCATGAATTGGTAATTATATAACCAGGTATTACCGGCATTAGAAACAATGTAGTACGCGCTATTAATTACATCGCTCCATTTTCAATTTATGGAACAACTGCGCCGATCGGCGTGGAAGGGGCGTGGGGCGGAGGGCCGGTATTGTGTCTCAAAAAACACGGCTACAGCTGCGGTACTTTCCATCGATTCCGCGTTGGCGTGACGCTCGATTGCGGGGGCGCGAAATGACGAGCGCGGCGCCTTTGAACTTCATTAGCCTCGCCTGATCCGCAATTATAACCCGGACACTTTGCCGACACGATAGTCGAAGCATCGCTCTGATTTCGACACGCGGCCGGGAACACTCGGATCTTTGTTGTTTGATTAATAGTAGAGGAAAGAAGGTTGCCTTTGTGTAGGTATTACCGCTCCTCTTAATATTTCCACTATTACGTGACGAATTATAGGAAGTATTCATGGAATCATTCATTCGGTAGAAAATATTTCATAATGTTGCATTTCCAGAATCGATCGAGCAATATTTTAACGAATGTAAATAATTAAATTTTTAACTTGATTATTAACAAAGTTATTGTACAAAACGTGAATAAGAGAGGGGGAAACATGATACCACCTTCTCCCCTAATAATAGTAATAATAATAATTTATTATTACGGGAAGGCAACTTTCCGTTACGGGATAAAATGAAAACGACAGCGCAGGGACAAAAGGGTGTCACGAGGAAGAATATAAATAATTATTGATCCTGAAAAGCACATACACTCATGTACTTTCCGTGCACGTACGTGAGTCGTCGTAGTCGAGATCGATCCATCGTCGCCCGCAATAGCGATCTCAAGCGGGGCGTCGAAGCGTGCGCCGCCGCGGATGCCGCGGATGTTTCCCCATGCGCGGCGGCGGCTTTATAAATTGTTCCTACAACTCCGAGACGAAATTTATCGTCGCGACCGTTTTCGACCGACGCCGTTGAAAAATGGCTCGCAGTTTAGGACATCGTGAAAAACGCCGCCCGGGAACTACTGACCCACCGACACGCGCACGCACGCGCGCTCGGGTTTTACCGCACTGGTACAGTTTAAATCCCGAGCCCCTCGGAAATCATATCGCCCAGCGTGTACATTCGGAGATTGAAAGCATTAAAATGATTGTTTCGTCGAAATGAATTTGACAGTCGAGATTGTAGTTAGATAGAGGAAAGCGGGATCTGCGGATGTGATCTGGCCGCTCTCGCCTGGGAAGATGTCCTCTTTCGCGACATCTCGATTAACCTTAACATTTATTTGATGGTCGCTTTTTCAAGTCCCACAGTCTATCGTGGACGTTCGGTGCCGTCGAAATCGCAGCTGTTATCGGGGAAAATAGGAATAGCGGCGTGTGAAGTTGGCTCCTCCGTCGAGAAATTTCCTTCCGTCCCGCTTAATTCGGGACCGTCGCCATTCGTACGGCGGTCCCTTTTCGACTTTGCGCGAGGACAATCCATCGCGGATAATCGTTTGACAGTCGATATTGCAGAATCATTATCGCACGGCGAAAAATAATCCCGCTGTTGTAGCGAAGCCGCGCGCATTCGTCGCGACAGCACAAAATTCGCCGTGCCGGCGAATTACTTGCCTCCGTACGAGGAAAATAGGAATTGCAGGTGCGAAGTCGGTACTCTCCGTCTGTAAATTCCCTTCCTCGGCGTCTTATTTAATTTCGACCTTCCGACGTTCCGGTTTTGCCGCGGACAACAACGGCGACATGATTTTTCCCGCGTGACAAATCTTTCCGCCACATCGACGAATCAATCCGCCGCTCCGGCGGAATCCGTTTCCTCCGTGAAACCAATTGCAGCTGGTATCGTGGAAAGTAAGATATGCGGGTGCGAAGTTGACCCGCCCTATCCGGGAATCCCTTTCCCACCCCTGCATCGTCGTCGCTGCCGGTAAATTGCATTAAACGATGAAATGTAGCGCAGTCTGCGCAGCGGCGCACCGGGCTGATCGGGAAGGTAGGGCGCGGATACAAACAACAATTAGGCATTCCGATAATAATCATCGTCGAATGCGACATCAATATGAATTCGGGAATCGGCAGCCGCCGAATTAATGCGTCCGGGGGGTACGGCAGGGGGAAAGGGGTGTTTGGACGTCGAGCTGCGACACGGGAAACATTTAGCAGTCGCGAACTTCGGTTCGAACTTGGACGGCCTTCTATCTCGTCCGACTTGATTTCCAAACTCGCGCGATTACTCCACTCGCGGATTAGTCGGGCGAATCGCTTGTTCCGGATAGCAGCTGCGGAACCTGGCGATATGAAAATCTCGACCTACGAGTCAGTATCGCGAGTTAATCGCCGAAGAGCGCGAAAGGTCGGCCGCTTTTTCTTTTTTTCATTCTTTCCTCGACTCGGCGGGCGAGCGCGCACTGGATTACGTAATAACGGTTTAACGTTAATCATCCCGCGCCCGACGATAGCGTGACTGATCGCCGGTGGCTGGGTATCGTATTATCGGATTACTTTACACAAAGGTGTTCTCTTTCCCGCTCTCCCTCCCCACCCTCTCTATCTTTATCTCTCTCTTTCTCCTCCCTCGATCGTCGCGACGAGGAAACGTCGCGGATTTATAGCGGGAATCCATATCCCGGTAACGCTCTTTTTCGGATCTCTCATCTCGTCCCCCTGGCTGGCAACTGATTCCCAGTGATGTCTCTGCAACGCGTCGGAAAAAAGAAAGATGAACAGAGAGAGAGAGAGAGAGAGAGAGAAAGAGGGAGAGAAACGAGAGCAAAAACAAAAACAGAGGGAGATGGGGAAAAAAAAGATCGAAGCAGGCTTGGCAGCGAAATAAGCTCTCGGTACCCCCGCAGGGAGAGAGAAAGGGGAGAGAGGAAGGGGATGGGGATGACTATCATAAATTCTCGAAAACGAAGATAAATGCGGGAGATTCTGCCGACACGTTGGCGGTGAAGCCGAAGCAGATAATGGAGGTCTACTGATTGCTTCGTTCAATTCACGAGTTACCGGGCCGCACAAATACGCGACGTTGTATATACTGATTCCGCGTGTCGCGGCGATCATTCGACGCGGCGGGGGATCACCGACCGAGCATGTGGCGGGCTGTGCGAGGACCCAGGTGGATGTCGTCGGCGAAACAGACCGCGATCGATATCGAGATGTACGATTTGCGATAACCCGACAGCTAACGAGATATCCTCCTTCATCGGGGGCCGTTAACGTCGCTATTTTCGGACACTTTGCTGTTCAGCTGTATTCCGGCTGTTCTTAGATCTCCCGCGATATTATTTCACCGTGATTGACGCAAAAGAGATTTGTCAGTTGACGGGAAATAGAACGTCCTCGCTGAGTAGAGGAAAAGATTACTTCGGATCTATAATAAAATTTCCTCAGTTCGGACGAATTTGAATTTTGGAATAGAGCAAACGAATGTTGAAGATTCAGCCGACAGGATTGTTGGGTTTCTCAAATAATAAATATCTTTACGCCAAATAATATGTTCCTTTTTTCCGTCCGAATATCAGAACGCTGGTCGCAATTAATAAATTATGTGAAAGAAGCAGCACTGTGTTAGAAAAGAATATTAAAACATTTTCTGCCGCTTCAGTGGAACAATATTTAATGTATAATGAAATAAATGTTTTTATTGGATACGAAATATTATATTTCTTTTGAATAATACTGTTTTCCTATCAAACAACATGGTTTACTCTAGCGAAACAACAGCATTTTCATTCAAACAAAATGATATTCGATATTCAATTACGCAGTTTATATCGAGCGAAGCCAAGTCAAACATATGTACTAAATCCAAACTTTCTCTCTGTACAGATGTCCAAAAAAATGTCGAGTCGATTTTGCTCATTTCGTTCGTAAAAATTACCGATCCCTCGAAATTGGACAATATCGTTTTCTGCTTTACTTCAGATTACCGACAGATTTTTTACACCCATTTAAATCCGAAAAAGTGCGATTATATTATATAATACGCAAATTGGGCAAATTGAACGATTAACTGGCAGCGTAGCTCGAGAATAAAGTATCGAGCGTTATGGAGGCGCGTCAGGAAATTTTCGCGGAGGGTTGCGCCGGTAGGGCTTGAGCGATTATCGATACACCGATTCGCGCCGCTAATGGCACGAGGTCGAAGTTACAAACAAATTTCGTCATTCGCGGCGTCTGCTTTAAGGGAGCCGCTTTCGCGGGAGAGTATCTCGCACGCCCTATTACCGGTATCGAGCGGGGTACCCCGGAATCTCTCTCTCTCTCTCGCTTTCTCCCGCGTGTGAACCCGCCTGTCTTTCACTTAATCGCGAAAAATTGACACCAAATTACTACCGCCGGTGATGGATGATCGAAAGCATCCAGGACTCGCGGTTTGATCTCCCTCTCTTTCTCCCTCTCCTCTCTCTTTCTTCCTCCAGCCCTCTTTTTCTCCCCGTCGCCAACCCCTGGCGAGTTTCTTAATCTCGGATCGAGAATGGGAGTTTCAATGGTTTCGGCGAAGTGAGCGAACGGACGGTCCTTCGGTTCGATGGTTGCCACTGTAAGATAAGACGGCAGGTCAGAGAGGAGAGAGGACGCAGAGCCCGTGGGTTTAGGCCTTTTAATGGAGGGGAACCGCTCTTATAAATCGATACGCCTCTTAATATCCAGCGTCTCCTCAGTCGTACTCAATCGTCCGTCACGGGCGAGGTGGCTGTCGATGCGATCGATCATTTTTTATGAGACACCAGAGACACGGTCTACCGTCTCGCGACGACAAATTCACCACCGCCGCCTCCAGTCCTCTCGTTCTCCGTTTCCTTCCCCTCCTTCTCTTCCTCTCTCTCTCTCTCTCTCTCTCTTCCCCTCTCTTTCTTCCATGCCCTAGATAACTTTTGACCTGGCCGGAACCCGATGCTCTCGTCCACGTTTAATATCTCGTAGTTGACCAATGTTATCGAGGCGTTTAATCCGATACGAGGTCGCGTTTCGCTTTAGCTAAACAGTGAGCGAATAGGGAGAATGAAAGAGAGGAGGGAGAGAGAGAGAGAGGTCGGGAGAGTTCCATGTAAGTGCATAAAAAATATCAAGTCAACTATAAAAATATGAAAATTAAAAAGCATTGAGCCCGGAGAGCTCGTCGGGCGTATAATTAAAAAGTATAATTTTCCAGCACGAGCGCGCACGAGAGGACGGGGAGGGAGGGGGGAGAAAAGCGAAGGTAGAACGAGAGGGGAATTCAAGTAGCCATTCACTCGATCGATTTAATTTAGTCCGCAAAGTACTCGCTCTCGCGTCAAAGAGATAGGGGTTAACGCAAACTTGCGTTTGAACCACGAGATCGCGAGAGTTCGTTCGATCGCGGCTCACGTACACCGAGTAATTTGTCCCAATTAAAGCAAGCCGCAGGGGAGTTCGATGGCTCTCGGCGCATCTGTGCCTCGCGGAATAGAAGAACTTGGCATGCTGAGCGCGGAAACGAGGGAAAATTCTCCTTCCTTGGCACCCTGCGCATCGGCAATCCGAGCTATGAGCGGGAATGCGCGCAATGCCCGGCGCTATTACGCGCTGCGCGTCGAATTGCGC
>NW_014554836.1:1239236-1262233 GCF_001313825.1 Dinoponera quadriceps | reverse complement strand
GGGGGGGGGGGGGAATCGCGGGGGAGTCGAGTCGTCGCCCGGAGTTCCGCGATCCTTGTTTCCGCGGTCTTAGCAGCGATCTCGGCTTACCCGTTTCGGCTCTACCCGGTCGAAAACGCGATAAAACCAGCAGCGTCTTCGGGCAGTCGCTCGCGCTTGCAGTAAACAAGAACACTTTGTACTCATGTCCAGAATCGGTCCTCGGTGAAAATGATCGCGTTAAATTTCCGGCACATCCGTGTGCTAATATGGACGGTGTTAATTTAACGGTTAAATGTGAAATCACACGTAAATCAGCGTGTGTTAATTTGACATGTCGCGTTTGTATTACGCTCCGTTTCACTCACCTTTCCTGTAGTCAGTCTTTAACGTTCTTTAAGAGGAGAAAACGGTACGTGCGCGCGCTGTACAGAATAAACGAAGCCGTGGGGTCAACCTGACCCTACCTCATCCGTTGAAGAGTCGAGAGTGCGAAATGTTTTACTGCGCGCGAAATCGTCGCGGAAATCGCGATTCGGATTGACGGCGCGGACGGATCGAGAATCGACGGGGGCCGGTTTTCGCGGCGTGCGAGATACCATTCCTCGCGGGAAACCGCCTCTGGGAGCGAGCGACGACTCGAAAAGTACTCGAATCCGTTTCGAATCGGAGAGACACCGCGAGAGAGCGATTCCGTGCAGCCGGAATTGTGTCAAAGTTCCCCCAGACCGTACCGGTGGAAGTCACCCGGAGCGTCCGTATAGGCTCTCGACCTTTTCGAGGTAATCTTAGACCCTCCCCAAGTCGGAGAGCACACATTTGCTTAACCTCGTCGTCTTAGACGTTCCGGATCACTCCTGGCCAACTCCCTCGCGACTCTCCGAGGAACTCCGCGCCGCATTCAGTCGTTGCCACCGTCTCTCCCCCTCCTGCCTAGCTGCAAGGAGGAGCAGCTGTTATGGTCGAAATCACTTTCCCCGCCCCGTCCCTCGTCCTCGCCGCACACCAGCCCATTTCGCAGCCTCTATTTCACTAGATCCTCGCGAAGCCTCGATTACACTCACCTAGAGAACGAGAGAACCGAACGTACCCGCAGCCCTCGGGAGTTTACGCGCCCCCAGCGCGATATCCGAAATACCGTCGCAATAATCCTCCCTTTCGATTTAACCTCCTGCACTCTCACCGCTCGAAATCCACGTCGAACCGTTATGACCCCACCGTCGCCGCCGTCGACGTCGTGGCCGCGAGAATTAGAACAGCCCCTGTCCACGATGTAATCCCGAATGGAGCGAGCGAACGAGCGCGACTCGCCGAGATCGAGCATCGTTTGACTCCGTAAAGCTCGGATCGTGCGTGACGTCGACACGAAGTCTCGTTTCATCATCGAATTAATTATTTTATTTTATAATTTTGATTGAAATAAAAATTGTTAGGAGAAAATTTTTAAAAGAATAAGTATTTGAAAATTAACATTTAGATTATTAACGCAAAACTTCAATTCGAAACTTGAAGATTTTCACGAAATGCAGTCGAATGTGTCACGAATGCAAAGTGGATAATTACGCGCATCCAAATTTACAAATCTATATTTACAAGTCGTGCCACCTAACATAACTTTCCACAGCCTTTATTTCCTCCCTCTGTGCTATCACAGAGCGTCACGNCCCCCCCCCCCTCGCGGTGTAACGTAATTGTTGAATGGTCCTTTACAAGATTGAGCTATGTGACGTTATGCAACATTTTAGTATAATTAACGAGGGTAGGGTGCATCGTGAGATTGTTGTCTTGTCAACGAAGTAACGCTGACGTTATTGATCGCTTAAAACTGCTAACAGAGGAAGGAGGGGGGATATTGATAATTTAATAACGGAAATGCCGATAATGGTGACGAATTGCAACGCAGTGAACGTTAAATAGTGGATACAGTCGTGTAAAGGCACGTTAAGGCGCGCGAGGTCGAACTGCGCGTGAGTACGCTACGTGCTCGCGCGATCATAGCGTCTGAAACCGCCGGGGCGAGCGGGTGAAGGCACGCGTTATTCTTGATTACCCCGGCTTGATTAAAATTACCGTGAGGCAAATCGCGACGCTTCGTGGCCACGATCGCACCGGCATCATCGCGAGTTACGACCCGGATATGTACGAAGGTGAACCATCACGTTTCGTTAGATTGCAGTGTGGGAAACGTGAAATCGAGCCTCTGTGCTCTTAATACGTAGACGTTGATCGAGACGTTCGTCGCTTTATAATTAATTAGGACTTTTTTTGTCTCATCGTCAAGAGCGGTCGCGACGGAAGATGTGGATTTTGGACCGATCGAAGTCACCTCGGCGGTTCGCAGACTTCTCTCGTGCTTTCCTATTTTAAGCCTTCGCGACAGCGAGGCATCTCGTAAAATTTAGAAGATTGCTGGTTTCAGAGGATTTATTCTCAAGTCCGAAGATTAAATTTGAAGGATTACATGTCCCTCTCTCTCGCGCGCGCGCGCGCGCAAAAAGAGCTTTACGAAATAAAAGACAGAAATATTCTTAATACATCGGCTCGGAACGATCTGGCGAAAGCAGGAATAATGTAAAATAAATTCTCTTCTTATGCGAGATTAAAATTGATTGAAATTCTCCGATCGAAATTCCGAGAAAATCGCAATTTCACGAGAGTTTAAGTAACACTTAATAACTACGGCAAATCTCCGCGACGTTCATATTTAATTATACCATAATTGCATTATAACTAACGGAGATCATGTAATTGTATCGTAATTATTAAATCTTGACTAACCTGTAGTCAACGACCTTACGGAATTGCGATGAGCTTTATGACCGGAATATCCGGTAAATGATTAAAAAGTATATCTTAATATACTGGGGGTAATATTATATTTTCTTTGATGAAAGTGACGTTATTAAAGAGATGGAATCGTGAAACGTTAATCGGCGCGTCGAAGGTCGCATGACCTTCGGCGCAAAAACCTTTTGTACGCGAGCTCTTGTATTTACAACAATCGTTCGTAAGAAATACGATTAATATTACTTGAATAATTTAATAGATAAATATTACTTGAATGCAGCAGGTCGAGAGAAAAAAAGTGCTGTATTCTAATAATATTGATTTTATCCAGATAAAATGATTACTGCAATACTCCTTATAATTACTTAGCAAATATTTACTCGAATGTAGCGCTTTTTTCGTTCAGTTAATAAGGAAAATCGCTCTTTTGTTTCAGATCTGGCAGAAATTTCGAACGCACCGTGAAAGCATATGCAGTGACTTCAGAGGATGCCGCACCGGAGGAGCCGGTTCGGGCCGAGCAGGGTCGGCTCGAAGGTACGTTCCTCAAATCTCTATCTTTCTTTTCCCGATCGTTTGCTGACGAAAGCCGGGACACAGTTGGTCGGGTAGGATCGGAATCTCGCCAGCAAAGGGTTAATCCACTCGTGTCTCTACGCGCACTTGCTCTCATCGAATCGAATTCGTGCATTTAATTAACGGTTCTTCCTTTTTTTATGTTACAGACTAGTTTCACTTAATAACAGCGGAACGTGGCCGACCGTGCGCTCCTGACGACTCGGTGAGTCCCAAAAACAGTGCGATTACAAATCTATTTACGGCTTTTTGTAGACTTTCGCCGAGTCAATGCGATTTATTTTGATCGTAGATTTTTCCCACGTGTTTTTATCTCTCGTTCAACTCGCCTAATTAGCCTGGAAGGACTATTTATTCGTGAATCCTTAATTGCCCCGAGGAATTCGATACCGCGCGCATGAAAAACGCGCGCTCCCTTCGCCTGCGCGCAGACGAATCTCCCGCGATCGCGACGGGAGTATCTTCAATCCGAGGCTTTGATTACTTCGCTTGCGCATTTCAATTTCACGCTTTTATTATTTCAATGCACGACTGTCGATTTCATTATCGATTAAACGCGATTCTAGCGCCGCGCGCGGGTATTCGCTGAAATCGTGCAACTCGTCACGCGCGACAGTTCAATAAAATTATCGGCGATTTCGGTATTTATATCTGTCGGTGATTTCGAAAATTAGAGTCTCGCGAAACGAGAACTTCGTTTCCCGACGAGTTACATCGCCCGCGGGACGAGATATTTTCCTTCGTGTTTCTGTTTTATCGGAAGCGCACTGCAATCTGATTGGCGATTTTTTCTATACGCGATACGCGCTGCTAGTGTTTGCTGAAATCGTACAACTCGCCGCGCGTAAGAGTTCGATAAATTTACTTTCGAAAATTCGGTATTTACATATCTGCCGTCGATTTCGAAAATTATCCCACGAAACGAGATATTTCCTTTTCAGCTTCCATTTCGTCAGGAGTACCGCGATCTTCCGCGGTTCGCGGAATTTTTTCAACTTCGCGACTCGCGAGTATTTGTTTGACAATTCAGAAATTTATCGTACGTTTCTCGTCGAGTCATTTCGAACGCCGTGCAAAAAGTAATCGCGTCGCGAGTGAAGTGAGAGACGCAGTCCGCCATCCTCGTTGGACCTCGTTGGACCTCATTGGACTTGGTTGGATATCGCGCAATGGTGAGCGACAACTTAGACGTCTACAATGCGTCATTTTCCGTAGTGCATGTGTAGACAAAAATCGCATTGATTTTCGGCGAAAACCTTAGAATTGCATTCATGAAATTTGGCGCATTATCAATAATCGAACGACGCGAATTTTATGAACTTTAATGAAGCGATACCGATATCAATTATAATCTGAAATATTTATTCTCTGACATTAATTCCGAGAATTTTAACTGACTGCTCGAATATACATGATTCTGGCTATTTCTGGCACGAGTCGCCGTACTCTTTATACTCTTACCGATATTACTATCGATGCTGCTACACAGAGAAAAAGGTTTCTTTGGGTTTAGCACACGTGCTTGTTTTGATCTGGATTTATTTCATACAAATAGCACAGTTTAATATCAAATGTCGTTCTGTTTGAACGAAAATGTTGTTGTTTAACTGGAGTGAATTATGTTGTTTGATCGGAAAAACACAGTATTATTGTGAGGAAATGTTTGGTTTTTCATAAAAGAAAAATTCACTTCGTTATATATTAAATATTGCTCTACTGAGACGAGGAAGAAGTTTTTTAATACAATCCTGCTCGTTGACTCAAACATTCGTTTGTTCCATAAGACGAATTCGCTTCAGTTGAAGATATTTTCTTAAGTTTCCGAAAAATCTCTTTTCCCCGCGCACGTCGGTCGATTCTACGCGCTCCGCTTCGGCCGAATACTTTTTGGCCGTCTTCCAATTATAATTCCGGAAAGAGACGAGCTCTAGTCTAGTAGTAGTCTAGTCTAGTAGTAGTACACATCCTGAGCTAATTGCGCGAATACTTGAGGCAATCGCGGCAATCGCGGAAGCGCATTGTTCGTATATACATTTTCGGAAATACGCATCGCCCGGTTCGGTAAAACGCGAATTCACGAAATCGCGAACACCGAGTACTTCCCCCTCACCACCCCGTGCGAATTTTCAGTTACATATGGTACGGAGAATAATAAAAATACCGGGGCATTCAAATGCCGTCGAACCGACGTTACTAATCAGGCAAAGTATAGCTCGTTTCCCTATCGCGGCTGTACGAGGAATCGTTTACACGTATTCTCGGAATAATCGTTAGCACTTTACTGCTCGTAAGCGACGTATTCACTCGCTAATGCTTCCTATCGGGGCTTCGTTAACGCCGGAACGGGGAAAAAAGGGCAGGGAGAGAGAGAGAGAGAGAGAGGTTGGTCGGTAGGTTTTGCATCCCCTCCTGTAAATTGTATTACTTTGTGATGCAAATGTCCATTGATCGGATAGCGGTTGTTGTTCCCGTCGACGGAATATCGGCCGCGCGTCGATAATTATCGGATAATCGACGGCTCCCCCCGTCTCGAAAGTTCCCCGACGATTCCTCGTACTCGGCGCGTACAAGGACACTCTAGTGTCACGTGATTCCGAATCGAGAGGTCACCGGGGTTATCTGCTCGCGGAGCTGAGATAACGAGCGGACGCATAGGCGACGTGATGCGGAGGATAGGTCGCGATAGTTGGCCCGCGAGACGAGACTCTCGAGGTGCTCGAGAGGTTCCGTCGCGGAAACCTCGCGAGACTTCGGAGAATTTCCGCTCCGTTCGAACGGCATTCGAATCGGCTCGAGATTTTCCTCGTGCATCCCGAGTGATCCGAGACACGTCCTGTTAGCCGACTCCGCGCTGGCCGGAGCCGCTCTCGGGGATTTTGAGTCGAGACGAGAACAAGCGGGTCAGAGGTGCGGCTGGGACGACCCGGGAGCACAGGAGCGAGCGAGAGAGAGGGGCTGAGGAAGGGAGAGAGAGAGAGAGGGCACTACGCTACCGCGGACGATCGTCTTGCAACGCGCTCGTAAAAGTCGTGCTCTTGCCGGAAACACTCTCGTACGTCCGACAGATATATCGTCCACACGCTCGAGCTTAATGGCAGTTACTTATTCAGACGGCCGAAAGAGCGTTACTTTTACGAGGTAATAAATAATTAGTCGATGCAACCACCCAGCCAGCCAGCCGGCCGGCCAGCCAGCCAACCAATGCGCGCGCGCGCCTTCTCCACGCGTCGAGTCAGTATGCGGCGTGGAAATGCGCGTCGCGAAAAAATATCGTTCTAATATTTGTCGACCGGGAGCGCGCCTCGCCCGGGCCAAAGTGATATAGCTCTCGAGCTTCCCTCATTCGGAAAGAAAAAAGACAAAAAAATGAGAACTCGCGAGGAGAAAGAGGGACTCGCCGCCGCGAGATCGCACTCGGTCGCGATCAGCGATGAAAAGCAGCTTGCAAGACAAGCACTTTCCCGATTTTCATATTTCTCCTAATTTGAAATCTGTTTAAATTTCTATACCAGTGTCGGTATCGATATTTTGATTCTGGCATTGAAATCACTAATAACATCGATATTCTCGATTAGACACCCGATTCAATATTAATATCGATGCTTTCACAGCATCCCCCTAATCGAGGCAGTTTTTTACGGCACTCACTGCGGAAGAGCGGGAGCTTCAGATTTTATCGTCGCGGGGGGGGGAATGAGTAATTATCCGGCGCTGAAAACGCGAGAGCCGTCGCTTCTTGAGCGGCATTTCGCTCTTGTTTTCCACTCGACGAGCTCGATCTCGCGAGACGCTTCATTTATCGCGCGCAACGTCGAAGCGCGCGTCCGCCGCGTGACGCGCGTCCGGCCCGGATGTGTTTCTACTCGCGCCGCTTCTTCTTCCGACGCGAAACGGCGCCACGTCGGCGCGCCCGGACTAAGAGTGTAGTAGACGGCTAAGGAGGGAGAGATCGCAGGAGCAGAGGAGAGAGCGACCTTTGGAATTGATTTCATCGGGGTTCGAATATGTTCGCCGAGAGAGAGAGAGAGAGAACTGGAGGGCCGATCCGCGCGGGATATGAGGGTGCGTTATAGACGTCACGAAATTCCTCTTCCACCGCGGAAAAGAGGAGGCGAACGGGGAAGCCGACGCGAGTAGGTTTCCCGAGGGCGAAGGAGCCGAAGAATTGATCAACTGCGGCTTTTTATTTGACACCGGGAATCTTTTATGCCGGCCGTGGAATGTTTTTATAGCGGCGCAAAGAGCTCTCTGCTAGCGTAGGTCGGAGGGTGTTCGTATAGCCTCTCGTCGTCGACAAAGGGGAGGGAACGAGAAGTCGACAAGAGAGAGAGAGAGAGAGAGCCCGGGGTGTACGTTCCCGTGCCGACGACCGAAAGCGGAGATAACAGGTCGTCGAGAATGCCGGCAAGCAGACCGACTCCGTATGCGTTAGAGGGAGGTATCAGAAGTCCTTGATCGTTATTCCGTCAAGATTTCCCCCCTTTCGTGCGCGTAAGGGACGCGAAATTTCATTGTGCCCGGTCTAATTCGGGGACGAGCGCGCTCGCGCCATTCAGGACTTAGCTGTGCGCCGCATGAATTATTCAAATTCAATGTGCAAACGCGGCACGGAACAGATAATAATTGTTGCGATAATTTTACATAACAAATAGGATAGGACGGAGTTTAATTAATGTGGAAGCATAATGCAGAAATTATGTTGTACCAATTAATATTATTATAATTAATCGATAGCGCACCGCGCGCGCTCCCTCGATTGCCGATGAGTTATCGATCGGGAGCTCTCGGTTTTGATTCTCTCGCGGCGAACTCGACGGATTCTTCCGTTCCGCCCGTTTTTTTTCCTCTCTCTCTCTCTCTTCTCCCCTTCTACCTTTCTCTTTTCGAATTACATCAGGTTTGACCGCGTGTCGCATTCAGTCGACGAGCGAGCGAGAGAGAGAGAGAGAGAGAGAGATTGAATTGAACGAAAACGAGCGCGTCGGGCGATCATTTTAATAATCGACGTACGTCGCGTAGGCTATTTTTGAATTTTCGCGGATTTATCGAAACATTTTTGGAGTGCGCGCGTTTTATTTTTGCGAAGATCGGGTTCTCTTCTCACGGTGTAATAAAAATAAAAATCCATGTATAAAAATGGCCATCTGAGCGGAAAATGTTCGTTCACTTTGTGCCTCACGCTTGTCCTCTCTCTCTCTCTCTCTCTTTCTCTACCTATCTATCTATTCATCTATCTATCTATCTACTCTTTCTCTCTCTCTCTCTCTCTTGGTCTCTCTTCTTGTCTCTTATCCCTTCAGCGGACCTATGCCACATTTATTAGAGTTCGGCTGCAGGTAGATCGATACTCGCCACATTCCGCAGCGGATTCCAAAGCAACGGAATTGCACGGTTACGTCTTGGATAGTCATGGACACTGCGTTACGGTATTTCGAGTTTCCAAAGGCTGTCATTATGACAGTGCGAGGTGACGTGGAAGATCTATGGGGAGAATGCCCCATTTAATATCCAATAAGTATCCCTCCGGTATTCCCGTATTCGCGCGGTCCGAGAGCAACCTACGCCGTCGATGGACGAAACGTCAAATTTATTATACACAGATACAGAACGAGAGAGAGAGAGAGAGAGAGAGAGGCTCCCTCGTTGCATTCTTCCTTAATATCGCAAGTCGCGCGGGTCATCCGGAAGACATGCGGTGACGTTCGAATTATCATCCCTTCGTCATTTTGACTCGCTCGCGAACTTTATGAGGGGAAAATCAACTCCGCCTCTTCGCTCGACGGTTTTCGCAATGCGGTAAAATCGAGGCCGACGAGAAATACTTCCGTATCGCTCGCATGACAAAAAGAGAGAGAGAGAGAGAGAGATTTTGCTCTCGTAAACACGGTCGACAAAAATGCAACGAGAAGCCGCGCACGCAGATTGCACTTGTCGAGAGCGCAACGCTCATTGTCGGTAATTATTACTTTCGTCGGGAAAATGGCACGAGTCGCGCGGGGAGAGGGAGGGTAGGTAGGTAGGTAGCGAAAGGTTGCGCGAGAGGACCGAGCGACGACGACGCCTCGCACAGCCACTCTTATACCGTATGCGGCTTCGCGTTATGGAACGCCATAACCCGGGCTCTATTCCGGAGTGCTCCTTATTCCACGCTCCTTCGCGGCTCTAACGCTCCTCGTAACGACGAAGAGCGCTCCGGACCCCGTGATGTCCCGTTATCGTGCGCAAATAATCGTATCAGCCGCCGATGCCCCCGCGGGATACGTGCGAGAACGTGTGCGTAATCGGTGATTGTGAGCGGCGCGCGTCCCGGCTAATTGTTCGATCAGTAATTTTCTACATACAAACTGTGCAACTTTGACATTAAGCGAACGTGACTTGACAGCTCCACGCATTATGTGCGCTTTTTGAATTTTCTTTCCACTTTTAGTCCTCCGTTTATCGTTGCGAGTGTGTGCACCTTACGCGTGTAAAAGAATTGTAAATTTTGCGACGCCACTTTGGAAAATAGCGGGACCTGTAATGTCGGTAATCACCGATTACTCCAGCATCCCCTTAAGGGATTGAATCCCAGAGCGCGCGATAAATTATGCTCTCCTCCTCTCTCTGTCTCTCCTCTTTTTTCCGTCGCACTGTGCAAATATCACTCGTCTTATTTTGCTTTTTTTCACTGCCACTTAATTGCGCCTGAGAGGAATTTTCCCGGAGCGTACGATAAAATTTTATCTATCCGTCTATTTATCTATCGCGAACGAGAGAATACCGTAACGCATCTCTCATTAGCGGCCCAGCTCGGCGAGAATCGCGAGAGGATATTCTCCCCCTCGTTTTCCCTTCTCCCCTCAGCCCCTCTTCCTCATCCTTTTTTTTTCTATTAAAATTCAAGGCAGCGGTGGTTTCGCGTTGTCGCGATTCTCAGCGACGCGGACGATACGCGCTCGCGTCGCGCACATCTAATATATATATGTTAGTGCTATGCGCGCGCGTATTACTTTTTGCGCCCGCGATTGTTGCAAATGGCCGCGCGCGCCAGTTGAAAGCTGATTTTATCGGCTATTGAATTTTCGCGCGCGTTACGGGTGGGACGTTACGGTTCACTTTTCGACGATCATCCGCTCGCGCCCCGGTGTTCATTTAACGGCCCCCCGTTCGTACGATCGAACAATCATAATCGCGACGTCACGGTTAGAAGAGGAGAAGGGGGAAGGGCGGGCTCGGTGCGACGCGAGAGGGAAATCAAATAATTTGATGTCGATCTGGCGATGTTTCATGCGAAAATAAATAAGTAAATGAGACATTTGCCACGCGGAAATTGCGAAACTTTCCCGGGCTGCGGTCGGTCGGTCGGACGGACGAACGGCCGCGAGAATCTATCAGCGGGTCTGTAAACTCGAGGACGGGCGACGTGTAAACGCGCGCGTTGAAAAGTTTGCATCGCGAGGCAAGACAGGCGGGTGGGCAGAATAAAAGAGAGAGAGAGAGAGAGGAGAGAGACGGATGCTTCCGGCGTCGGACGAGCCACAGCCGAAGGAACACCGGCGGGCGAGAGAGGCCACCCCCTCGTAAGACACTGTTTCTCATCCGTACCCCCAACGCCAGTTGGCGCATGCATCATCCGCGGCATTTTCCAGCGCGTTATTCCATTCCGATGGCGTAAGCCACATTCCCCCGTTTTACGTCGCAGAAATATCGGCGGGACGTGGCCGAGCGAGCGCTGCCAAACGGCCCTCGGACATCGCAACGACGGCCACCCTCTACGTGGAGCGGAGCAGCGTTAACGTAGCGAACGCGTTCGATAACGCCTGACGGCGTCGTCGACGGCGGAACCGCTTCCGGTTTCGGCGTTTTCGCCCATTCTCGCGCGCGATAATTCCGACCCCGACGCGGCCACGGACGTGATAAATGGATTACGTACCGTCGGATACCGTCTAACGCGATATTGTCAAGTATCAGGCTGAATTAGTTGGGGATTAGTTGGTCCGATACCGATACCGTCGTAAGTAACGCGGGCGCTTCCGGGGAGGCACCGCACTCCTTTCGCCCACCCTTCCGGACGGAATTATATTACACGTTTTCTTACTTATACCTTTGCCGCGCGCATCGAGACGAATAATCGGGAATTCCATTCGCGGGCATAAATTCTTTATCCCGGATAAAGTCGAGATACTCTTCTCGCGCGCGCGCATCTTTTTCATTCTTTTTCCCCTTCATTTCTCCCTCTCTCTCTCTCTCTCTCTCTCTCGCGGCTCGGCTGAAGCAAGAAGTAACAGCGGCCAAATAAAAATGAATGGTCCATTAGCGATTTTTCGCGAACCGCCGGCGCTCTTCTTGCCGGCGAATTTTTCGATACTCCCTTCCGCGCGGCCCGCCTGCCTTCGGGCGTCATCGATGCCCGAACCATTCATCTTCGAGACGCTACTTTTCCTCGCTTTTATCCCACCCGCACCCCCGCGTGCTCACCCCCGCGGCACCGCGGAAGGTCCGAGGATGGGGAATGAAGGCGTGATAGATGGCATTAGAGTTACACAATCAACCGACCCTGCTACCAGCACCGCCGGCACTTCCGACCTTTCACTGCGCGGGCCCTGTTAATCGCCGAAGTCTAAACTGATATTGATATACACAGTAGCGGCGAAAAATATAATTAAACTGCCGACGAGGACGTCATTCCTCCTCCGCGTACCCCCGCGCGTCGGCCAACTTCTCGGCGAGAGAAACTCGTGAATCGCGAATCGGCAAACGGCCGAGCCCTACCCGCGAGAGGGAGTGCGCGTTTGTCCGCTTTTTCACCCCGTGAAATGTAGGCGCGCCCGCGCGTAATTTAAAACTCTCCCGCGGTTAAATTTGAATAACACTATCGCCGAGACGCCGGGGAGACGTTCTTCTTTTTTCTTCTCTTTCTTTACATAAATACAAATCGGGTCGCGCGCGCGACGAGCGCGAATCGCTCCCGGGGTGCGCTTTATTCTCGATCATTAGCTCGGCCGTTTAAGTCCGCCGCGTGGAAGTAATCGACGAAACCGAGCGGCTCGCGTCAATTTCCTTCTCGTTAAGGCGGAAATGAAGAGCGCCCGGACGCGGCGAATGTTTAAGGAGCTTCCACCGCTAAGCGCCGTGTTTCCACGGGCGCATCGAGCGGCCGTCTCTCGCAAATATATCCCACGACGTTCCTTTTCGAGCAACATTTCTCCTCTATGCACTTATTTCACTGGGATTTTATGCGAATAAATGTTGATCGAGAACGAAACTGACCAGTACGATAGTTTTGTAAATATCCGTCTTATATGCCAAATTAAAGAAAAAAACTTGGTTTATTATGAGGTCTCTATGTTTGCACACGTTTATAATTAAATTTCTTCATAATTGAACGTTGTAATTAAATATCTCTCGGAAATGGTGCGGCAGAGATTATCGACATTTCATTCATGCATATATATTATATTATAGATATAATTATACATATTACAGGTGTAACCTTATATTTAGCGAAACCTAAACCGTACCTCCTTGAACGATAAATTCGGCAGCGCGAAGCTGCGAATTCTTCGGTCCGCGGGGTTTGCGATTGCGATTAAAATACGATCCGCTCGCCGGCGGCTTGCGTTTTGTTCGCGAATACATTAAACGCGACACTTGCGTGTAAACATTTGCACGCGCGGAAAGTAATTACTTTTTGAAATCAGATTAATCCCCCTGCCGCGCTCTTCGCGCTTCCGCGCGGGGCCCACGCTGTGTACGTAATCTTTCTTGCGCGACTTTACGCGCGCGCGCGTGAGCGTGTTCGTATATCCGCGCCAAATAATTAAAACGTTCGCGAGCGTGTGTAATCCGGTTTTTGCCCGAAAAGTGAGTTACGTTAAAGCGAAACGGAGTAATATCGGATATTCGTTCGTGCGCGCACACCGAGCGCGAGAAGAGAGAACGCACGTCGCCCGTATTACCGATCCTGGTGTGTGCTCACGTATGTATTAGATATGTGTGTGTGTGTATGTGTGTGCGTGTGTACACGTGTGTTTTCACTTATGAATAATTCAGCGAAATTTAATAGAGCGCGGATATATCCGCTATCTTACCTGGCTTTGTACGTCTCCCGCGAGATAGATAGTTTGGATTATAAAAGATACGAGAGAACCTCACGAAAAGCTGCAAGAATGTTGTTCTTGTACGCGGCCTTCTCTCTCTCTCTCTCTCTCTCTTTCTGAGCTAGGACGGGGGTGGCTTCGTGGCGGACGCGTTTTCGAATTCTCCCGACGAAGTTACGTACTTTCAGTTCGACGCTCGGCCGAGTTTTAAGCTCTCGCGAGGTATGCGTGCGCTTCAGACGCGTCCCGGAAAGCGACACTATGCGCGAATGATTTCGCTGACTGTATTATTCCACGGCCGTTGTTGCTGCCGCCACCGTTGCGATAAATCATTTCTATCTTCTCCGGGCGCTTAATCGCTTTAGATCCAGCCGGCATTCTCGCTCGATGTAATATTTATACAAGCTAGCGTGTTAATTGCGCCGAATCAAGGGAACAGGCTTTAACCTCCTCCTCTCTGTCGAAGCGGGAGAGAGTGAGAGATACTGCGCAAGGCTCTCGAAGATTGTTAATTTAGGAAATCCGTTGAATTTCGGCGGCTCTGCGGCGCAATCAAAGCGGAGCAATTAACGCATAAGACCGCGCGCACGGGCGAGATTTGGCCGAACACCTTTGGAATATCTCGCAACTGAAAAGACCTCCTCATCGTTCGTCCGTTCGTCCGTTGATATTAGTCGGGAGAATTCGAAAACGCGTGCGAAAGAGAGAGAGAGAGAGAGAGAGAGAGAATTTAAACGACGTCCGGGGAGTAACCCTTTAATTGTCCACAATCTTATTTTGCGACATGAGCAGTAAAATCGGCTTGACCAGCCACGATCGATCATTCCTCTAATAAACGACTGTGGTTGGTCAATTTGACTACTGCTTGCTTCATAAAGCAAGATTATGGACGAGGGGCGAGTCGGAGGGTCGCGTTTTCTACGATGACGCGAAAATTCGGGGGCCCTCGGATCTACTTTGAGCGTCGAAAATTTCCGAAGATGTGGGGAATCACGAGCGCGCTAACGAACGACCCTGTTTTAAACGTAATACGCTTGGAAACGCGAAACTGCGCGGAAATGAAATTACTTATTTCGCGCACGGCGCCAGTGCGCGCGTAGACACGCGTATCCGGCGATAGCGTAGCTATACATTATAGTATGTATAAGTAATCGCAGCTTTGAAAGCCATTACTTCGACGGGAGGTCGCGTCGTTTATTCACCGGGCTTAATAACGCCAAATAAACCCGGCATTCGCTGCTGAAATTTTCAAGGGGACCCTCGAGCTTATCGAAGCTGGGGCCGGGGGAATCCCGTGATTTTTCGGCAAGACGCGATGAGAGACGGCGCACGGTGGAGCGAACCACTCAAATTTGCGGCCAAAACCCTAAACGTGAACGATTCTTAAGCGTGACTACACGTTTTAATCAATCTTCACACGCCATATTCAGAGATTTTTCGGCTTTTCTCCCGCGTATTTTATGCGACGCTCTTCATATGTGGAAACGGAAATAGTCGATGCGTAATACCTGAATTTACGTAGATCGAGCATTAAGTCATTTAAGTACGCCAACACGTTTTCATCATTCCGAAGCTGGCGAAATAAGATCCCGGCCGCAAATTCGGGCGATTCGTCCCACCGTGCGACGGGGAACGTAGCACACGCGTTCGATACATGGCACGTTCGGAAAATAAGATTCGCCAGTCAGCGACTTCTCCTGCCCTGGCTGCCAGTCATCGCGCGCTTTTCCGAAGTGGTCGGCCGCGAGGTTTCGAGCCCGCACTTTCGCGAGAGCCCCCGAGCCGGAATGGACGATTCGCCGGGAGGTCCGCGACGATCTCGAGCGCGTCCGAAATATTTCGGGTCATGCCGGCTCCGACGGGAATTTCGCGCACGCCAACCGTGGATTCGCGAAACGATCGTCAATATTTCGGCAACTCTGTCCTTTTAAGCGACGAGGTAGCGAGAAGGTCCTTCTCGCGTGAAAATCGCCGGCGGGAAGAGCACGTTCTAAGCGGGGAGCGAAGGGGCGGTCGGGGGTGGACGTGGGGTCGCCACGATTTCTCGCCACGATTTCTCGCCACCTTGTATAACACGGCCCCGCGTGCGCCTCGGCGTGGCACGCATATTTCCAGCGCACGCGACCGCCTAATAAGCTTTATTTGCCTCTGCCCCGGCGTACTACTTTATTTACGGCAACGGTGCGCGCGGTGGGCGCGTCGGCGGCGGCGTCGGTGGTCGTAGCGGCGGCGCCAACAGCGTAAATATCAGCCGGCATTATTAATATCCCGAGGTAATTTCGCGTAATTGAAAATGCCTAAGGAGGGTGGCACCAGCATTTTCACCGGCTCTCTCCCCTCCTGCCTCCCCCTGCCCCGTCGCCAACGGGTACCATCCGGTCGCCTTCTTCCTCTACCTCGCGGCCGACGAGCGTATCGCGCTCCCTCGCATTTCCGCGTGCTCGCCGGACTACACGCGCGGCTTCCTCTCTTCTTCTCTCCCCCCCTCAACTCCCTTGGAAGTCCGAAGGCCGAAAAGTCCGCGCCGGTATTGCTTCCCGGCGCTCGGATCTCGCTTCTCTCCCTGAAGCGTGCGGGAAGATTACGCTGGGTGGGATGACTTCGACATTTTGTCTTCCGTACCTTTCCTTTTGCATGATTTCGCGACGACGGAAATCGAGACCGATCGGTTAATTTGCCGAGGGAGTTAATAGACAAGTTTGAGCGAGCTGTCCCGATAATTAAGAATGTAACCGAATGGGAATCGGGAAGTCGAATATCCGGCCCGACTCACCCCCGCGCCGGAGAGAGATGGGACAGATGGGCAGGGAGAATTGGGACAGAGCGTTAATGAATGTGTAACTATGCTTGAATTATCGATGCCTTTGTTACTTCGTAATCGTTGCAACTTGGTGAGCTGTTTTCACGCGTCTCACATAGAGCTGAGAGAGACACATCGGCTTTGCGCCTCGATCAAAAGTACACCACCAACTGTTGGAACGAAAACAACTCTGTCCCAATTGTTCCCCGGCACCAACTCTCCATCGTCTCTCCTACTGTTCTAACTTTCACCGGCCGGAGATCAACGCAAACGAATTACGCGCGTGCGCGGAGGAGGAGGGGGACGTCTGACGGCTTATTACTGTATCACGCGCGGTTAATTCGCTTACATTGGATTTTTCTGATGAGAAAGTAAAATGATCGTGTGGAGTAGAGGTGGATAATGAGGGGAGGCCTTACCGGTTAATACGTCGCGCGGGAGAGCGGTGAACGTGGCAGAGGGAGCGAGAGAGCGAGAGAGAGAGAGAGAGACTTGTTATCGCGAAAAATGTTCGTCTCGTGCTTTATTCCGACGCGTTTTATGTGTAATTTTCTTCTAAGAAAAACACCGGTTAAAGCGCTCTCTCGCTCTCTCGTTAAGCGTCAAGCAGAATTTTCAGGCTCCGCTGCGCGCCGCACAAGAGACGACGGAAGCTGGCTGCGGGCACTTTGTTGTCGAAGAGTTAATATGCAAAGCGCATTTTAATGACATTAAAAACTTGCGCCAATGAAAGAGCATATACTTTTATGCAAATACGCTTTAACGCGTAAACTGATCATAATCGATGCCGTAACTACTACTACTACCATCGCCGCTACTGTTACTGCCGTTATTATCGCCGCTGTTACCAACATCGCCGCGCCGCTGCCGAAAATGAAGCCGCGTAAATCGCGCCCACGGATTTACGCACACTACACGCGTAAATGGGGAGGTTTTATTTCCGCAAAACGCCGGCTCCTCCGCGATGAACGAGCTGCCATCGGCGATGAGACAGTTCCATTTTTAACGGGCCGGCTCGTTGAACTACCGAATCGCGAAACGGCGGACGCCACGTCGGCGTTACTTATCTAATCGAGAGTATTATCGTCGGCGATACCAGCATCGAAATAGAAACACCGATACCGGTGGCGAAACTTGATGAAACTCGGCGATCAATGAATAGCCGTAAAATTAGCGTAGAAAGCGTGAGAGAGGGTAATTTTCAAACTGCAAGTTGCACGTCACGGTGATCTTCGTGAATCAGAAACGCGTGATATTATCGGGACCGATTGAGAGAAAACAATTGTAAAGAAAGATATCGAAGAGACATCGAAACGAAGTAGTACTGATACGGGTGCGAATATCGAAAGGAAATATCTATACAAAAATACCCGGTATTGAAAGAAAAATATCGATGCCAATGTTGCATCGGTGCACGAAAAAAAAAAAAGGGGGGGTTTGGTTGAATGAGGCAGAAAGTGAGCAAACCGACGGAAACGCGTTTTGATTGTTCGCTTTCCGGTTAATTCAATTAAACTTTTTTTTTCCCACGTAGTATCACAATATACCTCTGGCACGTCGCGCCGTCAAACGCGGCGTTTTCGACGAGACGGGAGAAGGGAGAGGGGAAGAAATTGCGTAACGTATTTTAAAGGTCCGTCCGCGGCTATTCCAGGACGGAGTCGTCTGGAGACTTCGCGACGGTTACTGCTATTATCGGCTTTATTATTCTTGCATCGCCTCGCAGGGCGCACGGCGCGCGGAAACCGAGGAGCGAAAGGCGGGGAATCGCGCGCGCGCGAGATTTGTTGCGTTGAAAATTAGATGTCCCGGCGAGGATCGGGCGTAATTTCAATTCGCCGGGAAATATCGCAACCGCGCTCGCGCGTCGCGTATATATTCGCTGAGGGCTAAATTATGCCGCTGCTTACCCGCGTGTTTGAGTCGCCGTAATGCGCAGCCGCCGCGTGTACAATTACAAAATTATCGAACGCGAAATAAAAAATAGAGCTCGCGCTCGGAAGCGCGTGTCGGCGGGTATTTTATTCATCCGCCGCTTCGCTCCTCGCGTGTTGACACGTGTCGATATAATGCGTCGAAAAAGAAGAGTGAGAGAGAGAGAGAGAGAGAGAGAGAGAGCATTGTTTATTTCGCGCTGTCTCGAATAAAATTTCCTGAAGCTCACGATGTGCAATACTCAATTTCGTACAAAGTTCTCCCTGAATACGTACATGTATATCTTAAAATAAATACATACCAACATTTCTTAAAGTAATCGAGCATTGCGTAGTCTCGCAGGCAAACCAAGGTTTCGAGACATTGTATCTCATATACAGAAGACCTGAAAACAAAAATATCGGTCTTATGCATTGGCAGGGAAAGCAAGTCAGGTCTAACTAGAGAGAGAGGGAGAGGGAGGGGGGTGCCTCCGGCACGTCCGGGAAGTGTTCGAATCTTGCTGGGCGCGCGGACGCGCGTTAAACGAGTGATAAATCGCGCCGCGATATATAAGCTTTCCGTGTAGAAGCGCGTGATTCGAAGCAGCGACTGTATTTTCCGCGTGATGCATTGAAAGCTCGACACGTCACGAATGATCGACCGGGTAGGGATACGAGAACTCCGGCCGCAAATTTCTCTATCTCCCCCTCACTCCCCTCCCGTCGTGTTTTCGTTCGTTCTCTCTCTCTCTCTCTCTCTCCCACTCGCGCTATCTCTCATTCCCTCCCCGCTCCTGTCGCTCTCCACCTATTTACCCTGCGCTTTATCTCGTTACACTCTGAACTCGCTGTCGTTCGAGTAAAGCGAAATACACACGCGCCCGCGCTCGCCTCTTGATCGGTTTTAAAGTCCCGCGCGCGACGGGAAGCGCGGAAAGTGCGGGAGTCCGTTTTTCTAGGCGTGTCCTCCCATCGGAATAGCCGACGAACATTAAAATACCGGCTGTACCGGCCGAATCTCTCGCGGATGACGATGGGATCCGATAAAAGAGCTTAATAAAGGGCTTAATTACGGCTCGCGTTTTTAGAATTCACGCGAACGAGGGGACGGCGAAGCACGGTCGCTTTGTGTGTCGCGCGGCGTCATTTAAAATGCAGGAGACGCCGAGGCCTGCTCCCCACCCCCCTCCTCAGTTTGGAGCGGCTCGGAAGAGTCGTCGTTCAATTAATTAATTATTTAATAATTGATTCGTCCCGCGGGAAATCATCGCGCACGGCAAAGCAACGAATCGAAACGCGCGCTGCGCGGAGATCCGCTCGCTCGCGCGCGTCGAGTAATTTTGCAAGGAGCTTCGTTTTCGCGTCGTCCTCTCCCGCTTAATGCCGTAGCGCCCGTCCTCAAGAAGCGAATTTATTCAGTTTGCAACTCCCTCTAAGTGCTCTACATTTTAATAGATAATTACTACGGATAGAAATTCCAATTGCTCGCTCTGCTAAATGTAGGGCGTATGTACCGTAGACGCGCTCCCCTTCTTCCCCCTCCCNCCCCCCCCCCCGGCTGTGTATACGTAGATATTTATTTGTCGCTTGAACTGCCGGAACTGCCTGGCGGAACTTTGACGTCGAACGCCTACTTCGATATCGATTATACCCGCTGTGCACGCGCCGCCGGAAACGTATTGCATTTTACAATATGCAAATATATTAGGATTACACGCGCGGGGATTAATTTCGCGCGCGCGGAAGAATTGTATTTTATTGCGTTTCGGCCGGATTTCATGTCACCCGGCGCGAGAGCGGCCGAAAATATCGCGCGCATCCGGCTTTTTCTCAAAAGCTGGATTTTTTCTCCTTCGAAAATGTAAACGCTCCGCGGAATTTGAAACTACCGTCACTTATTGTGCGCGCACTTGAACTTTGTCAATTACGGAGTTCTTCTGGGCACTCGTTTCCAACGAACCATTTTGTTTTTTTTTCCTCTCTTTTTTTTTTTTTTCTCACGTGTAACGTCCCACGGAGTGCGAAATTACTGTCGCTTGTTTGGCCAAGCCGCCTGAGCTCTCGGCGGGAATTTTAATTTCTGCGAATCTTGTTCGCTCAGTCGGGACCTACTTATACAGACAGAACGAACACGAACGAACAACCTGTGAACGCACAGGTTCCCTTTGATGTATACCGAGCCGAAACATGTTCGCTGATGTTCTTTTCCGCTAGTTTCGTGCTCGCAACGCCGACCACACTCATTTTTCAGACTCGCTCGCGGATGTCTGTTCGCGGCGCTCATTCGCCTGGATCCACTTCGACGCGTGCGCGACTCCGCGCTTGAATCTTTACTGCCTTTTCGACGGTACGTAAAGTCTCGTTATGTCTCGATGGTCGGACAAAACTGTATTGGCGGGCTGATCGTTCGAATTGATCGGATGGCTCAATTTCGGCCATTTACGGTTGCCCAGTGGCCTAAACGCCACCCTGGACGGATATCGCGTGATAGACAATAGCGCAGCGTATTCGTTCGTTATCCCGTTTTTCTGCCTATTCCACGCGCCGGATCACCGGATAGAAACCCGAGCTGCTCGCCGGGCGGCGAGGATGATTTTTGTAAAATCGCCCTGCCGTGCGACGAGAAGCGGAATCCTTTGTCGAGCCGCGCAGTTAGGAAGCCGGGACGTCCCGGCGATTCGTTTTCTGGCGTCGGACACGCGGATTTATTTAGTCACAGTTAGGGCCTTTGCGCGTAACCAAATTTTAATCTCCGGCCGAAAAGAGAATAATCGAGGATTTTTTATGCCCAGTTGGTTATCTTCTTTTTTTTATTTTCGAATCCGAATCGAATCGACGGAATTTTAGCCGAACGGAATTGAGTAAAATCGATTCGAATCGCGGCTTTTAATTAACAATATGATCATTGAATCCAACATAAAGGTAGAAAGGAAAGATTTGAGAGGGATACCATCGATCTTGTGACATCGACTCATTTTTAAAGTAAAATATGTATATTTAAATGTTTAGAATGATATTGATACCGATAAAATATATTTGACATAGGATGGTGATAATTAAGACAGTCAAATAAAAGATCGTAAATCAATTATTGAAGTACTTTGATGAGCGTGACATTGTCAACCGTTTACAATCGATGCAGAAACCGTGATGATTTTAGAAGTTCAATTTCACAAAAATATAATGTACTGCGCATTGTGTAAATATGTATGCGCATTTACGAGATCCACGTCAGAATAATTAATAAACTGCACAATCAATATTGCGATATAAGCTTAATTTGATATTTATATCGAATGATTAAAAATTATCACTAATGCCAGCGCTCCTCAATTATCCACATATACATTTGACATCACGAAAATTTATTTAAACATGCAGATTTTAATAATACCTCTCTTGCCGATTGTGTCTTGCGTTACTGCTTTTTTTTTGAATATTTCCGAAGAGGAGCTTAACGTGCAGCGGAATTTTTCGAGTCACGCCAATTCCCGGTGAGGCTGGACGTCTTTAACAATACTTCGCCAATGTGCGATTCGCATTGGAATCTTCTCGATTCGAAATTTCCGGATTATTCAGATTCGAATAGCTCGCACATCTCTGTCGATCGGTCAGGTTTTCTCACGAACTTACGGTTACGACGTAAACATTTTCACCTTTCGACCGGCAGGAGGACGATCGATTTCTCACGGGCACTTGCGACTAAAAATGTGTTACACGCTGAGGCCTTGGCCTTCGATTGGGCGTGGTACGTCCTCGACGAGTCGAGCGTAACCCGCCTGCCTACCAAACTGTCTACCTGTCGGCCGCGCTTTTATCGATCCCGGCATTCAATTTTGCAGATTTGTATTATTACCAGTTAGTTCAAACATTTACGCTCGCAAATGCGGAGATTACATAACACAATTACGGCCGGTAAATTATTCAATCTCTGCCGACGGGATGCGCGGCCGGGCGACCGCGCGCGTAATATCTTGATTGGCGAAAGGCGCGCGGCCGATCGGCCGCGCGTGTCTAATCGAACCAAGCCGGGAATTTCCGAGGCCCGGAGGAGTCGTTGATCGGTCCTTACATCGCCGACCGAACGGTAAGCTTATTACCGCCGGCGACTCGGGAGAGATTAACTCTTTACGTATGTCCGATGACGATCGGACTTGGATAATCCCGACTAACCTCAATGACGCGAGCTATCGTTATTCATTAATCGTTCCCTAACGATCCGGCCGGCCGGCCGGCTGAGGTTTGAGTTTCGCTTCCTAACTTAATGATCCGGAATGTCGACGGAATATCGGAGACTAATTAGGCCAGGGCGTTTTCTTAATGGGGCACGGCGATATTTTTACCTCTCTCTTCCTCCTCCTCCCCCTCAAACGAGATCGAGTCACACGGATCTAATGAGTTGGCTTGTCATCGAGAGATCGCGAGACGACACCGACTCGGCGCTTTTTCGCGAACTTCGAGGATCGAGAGACGACGAGGAGGACGTCGGGGACGAATCGCTCGGTGTACGGGGAGACCAGCCCGATGAATGGCACTCCGGAGAGAAGAACTCTTTCGCCGGCGATATTATGTCACTGTCAGCGGCGCATCTTGCGAACTGTCGATTGATTAATAAAAATGGTAATCAATCTCGTTAAAAGTTGGCGAATAGTCCGAAACCGCCTCCGTATATACCGAATATCTCTCGTCTGCGCGTCCTCCTCGTCGTATCAAGAACCGTCTATTCGCTGCGAGATAAAGGCGAAAGTACCGGCGCGGACCGAAGCGTAGGCCCGAATTTGTCGCCCGAATTTGGCAAGAAGGCGAGTGAAGGATCGATCCGCTTTATAATTTCGGGAGCTGTTTGTACGAAAGGGGGGG
>NW_014554836.1:1236372-1239123 GCF_001313825.1 Dinoponera quadriceps | reverse complement strand
GGGGGTGGGAGAAGCGGAGGGCAATTCGAAGATCGTCGCGCGTCGTTGTTAGAGATTTTCCGCTGAAGCGGAGCGAGACGCTCTCTCGTTTCGATTCCGAACGCGTTGTTCCGAACGCGCGCGCGAAAGGGATTAATCGCTCGCTTTTATTCGGGCTCCTCTCCCGAAATGTTTATATATGTATGCAATAATTATCATTGTTATCGTACGCTGATGAATTAATCTGTTTGCACCGGGAACATATAAAATATGTACCCGCGCGCGGGAGAGCGAGGTATAGCGGCCGGTGTGACACCGATCGTCAAATGCGCCATCATCAAATTGGACCGTTTCGGTGGCCGTGTCGCGATTAGTTCTATATTTCGTATCTCGGCACGCACACACATACGCACGCACTAGTATTCACATACCTACCGCTCGTCTCTTCGGCTACACGGATACCGCGTCGAAATTTTCGCAACTGTCACGGAAACGCTATTATTCACCGCGAGCTATCAGTTCGCAAAATTAAAGCTATTTTTAGCGGGCGTAGCGATCCTCGAGCAGTCGTTCGCTGATTGATCCGGCGCTCCGACGTGCCGACGGTTAACCCGCGGATCATCTTTCACGGCTGCTGACTCGTGAAAGTGAGAACGCGAAATACATCCGGCGTAAACCGAAAGCCGATTCACCGTCTCACGACGCGTCTCGCTCTCTCCGCTCTCGACGCGGAGATAAACGCGAAGGAAATGTAACGATAAACCGCCCCGTCGTCGGAAGGCGCGAGCGGGAACGCCAGCAGTTTTAATGGCACGCCGTTTTGAGCGACCCCTATCGTTAAATATTGAGCCGGACGGCAAACACGGACGGTGCACGCCTGCAGCCGGCTGCGCGTGCACGCGTAATAATGCGAGTAAATAATCAGATATTTCAACAATCCCCCCGTGTCCATTCCCGCTCCTCGTCATCGGTCTCTCCGGCGATGCCACTGTTGACGCGGATAATCAACCGATTGACTCTTTAATGAGAGAGATAAAGGGGCGGGGGGAGGAGTGGGAGCTCGTCGCTTCGGAAAATACCGCCGACGCGTCCGTCGACGATCATATTAGCGCGTCCGCCGGCTTGTTCCTCCGCTATGCCGAATTCACTCTAACTCCGTCCTCATCGTTGCTTTTTACTCGTTCTGGAAAAAAAATTGCTACGTTCAAATATTTACTAAGGAGTATTCTAGTAATTGATTTTATTCGGATACAGTAAATATCACTTGAATGCGGCCCACTGGAAGGAAAAAGAGTGCTACATTGGAGTAATATTTACTTGATCCAAATAAAATAAATTACTGCGATATTCCTTGGTAAATATTTACTTGGGTGTAGAAATTTTTGTTTTCAATGCAGCGTACGAGACAACCCGCGTAGAAATTTTCCCGGATTTTCTCATGTACGGCGTACATGTGTTCCCCACAGATTAGAATATCCAAAACCGAGGGTCGAGACGTGCTCGTGCATTAGAACGAAACGAGGCAAATGAAATAATGGCCATCCCGCAATTCGACAAACGGCACGCCGATAAGATCCGAGAATGGGCGAGTCAGTTTGATATTCGACGCAAGGCGAAAGGGAGGGAGGGAGGTAGGGAGAGAGAGAGAGAGAGAGAGAAAAACACGAGTTCCGGACGTTTTCATCTGCAGTGGCATGCCGGCTATCGTAAACGAGCGTATTCGCCAGTTAAAAGTAGCGTAGTCCCCGGTCATTGTGCTGCAGTCGCGTGTAAAAAACAATCACGGGGCGCAAAACCTCGGCTAATCCGATTTCCTTCGACACGCGATTGTCGTTCCTCCGCTGCCCAATCCTCCCTACCGTATCCTAATTGTTTTACTCGTCCTCGTGAACGAAGCGGTCCCGCTCGATAAAGAGAGCGAAGGCTCCTTTTCGTTCCGCGGGTGCAACTTTTGCCGATCGCTGTATTCACAAATCACGCATCTCGGTAAGAATTTCGGTGCTTCGCCGGTTCTCGAAGACTTTGTCCGTACGCACGATCTAGTATCTCGGCCGAGCGACATTTAATTTCCTACTTTGATGCGCGTCACCCGGCGAGTTTGGCGCACGCGGTGCCGCGCGCGCGCGTTCGCGTAGCTCCGGGAATAGGAATAATTGCGGTCGACCGTGAAAGTGGCAGCGCGCGAGAAGAGCGCATCGCGAACCTATAGTCGACGGCAGGTATTCCAACGTGTATCATCCCCATTGACAGGCCCGGGTTCTCGTCAAAGGGCGCGATCTCCCTCGTCGGTCGAATACGGCGGTCTATTATGCTGTTGTCCGACGTTCCGGCCGTCGGAAGGGTCGACGACAGTGAATGTCTTTACGGTATACCCGGATGAAGTAACAAAGGAGGTCGCAGTCGAAGGGAAGAAGAAGAAGCAGAGGAGGAGGAGGGGTGGGCGGGCGAGTGGGTGAGAAGGGACTACGGGAAAAAGAGCGAGAAACGAAACGTGACGATTTTCGCCGACGCTTTCACGCGGACGCGGGGGATCGGTCGGTTGAAAGGAATCCTCGTCACTGTCCACTTTTCATCGTTTTCTCGTCTTTCATCCGTCGCCGTTCGTCTGTACGTACGTACGTTCGTTCGACGGGTCCTGTTTCCACGGGGTCTCGCGAAAAGATCGAATAGACGGAGAGACGACGAGCTCGGCGATGAAATCCTCCCGCCGGATATCGATACGATCGAGAGAGATCCGCTGCGCGTCCATCTCTCCCGAGATCGCTGACGACG
>NW_014554836.1:1198572-1236310 GCF_001313825.1 Dinoponera quadriceps | reverse complement strand
GGGGGGGGGGGGGGGGGGGGGGGGGGGGGGGGTGATCTCGCTATCGCTAATCAAATCGAAAATTTCCATCGTTCCGAAACACCAGTCGTTGGCGCGTCGTTCGCGCGAGGAGGAATCCTAAGTCGATCGAAGATCGTGCGCGCGTTCTCCCGAACTGGAAGAGGAGCCCGAGCCATCCGGTGCAGGCGATAAAGATGATAAAGGTGGGCGCGCTGCCCTCCGTATCTCCGTACCTTCGTTTCCCTTACAATGCGCCGTTTTCACGGGGGCCGCCACAGATAGGCGATCTCTCGTAGAGCCGGCTAACAACAGCAACAACGGCCGATTACTTTTGCCGCCTTAAACCTGAGTTATCGCCCCGGTCTTAAAGTTAAATTATCGCCGTGCACTCGTACTCCTCGTATGCGCGTGTGTGCGCCCACGTGTATGTGTACTTGTATATGTGTGTGTGTGTGTGTGCCCAAACTGTACGTTACATTTAGGCAAATACGTCGAAGTGGTAAACGGCGAACGATCATTGCGACCCGGGGCTCACCCATTTCCCCCGGCGCGATTGTCTCACAGGGCTGGTTTAATTAGGAAACGGACTAGGGTTCCTGCCGGACGTTTACTCAGTGCTGAGTACAACAAAGCCGAAAACAATCGGTGCCAATGTCCTTCGAGCCCGCAGGCTTTGCCCGAGAAATTAATCGAGCGCCACGCCAGGGCAAACAGCCGGGCTTCGCGTTTACTCGCGCCTGCCTCGTGCGCGAGAGAGAGAGAGAGAGAGAGAGAGAGAGAGAGAGAGAGAGAGTCGTGGTGGCCTGGCTGTCGGGAAACGCGGAGGCTATCCACGACGGCGGTGGTCGCTGCAACAATGCGGCCCCGGCGACTCGATGCACCGAGATTCCAATTGGCTGCCAGACAGCAATTCGTTTAACCGGCCACTGCGCCATGGCCGATTATCGCGCCCGCGCGCGTTCGGTCGCATTGAAAAAAAGAGGAAGGGAGAGAGAGAGAGAGAGAGAGAGAAAGAAGGTAATACTTGCGCTTTTCGGGCATTTCACCCTTCACGGTCGAAGTTGGCGAAAATTCGGCGTTGTCCTCGCGTGTTTGCCCACCGCGATCGAATAGCGAAGTTCGTTCTGTCGCGTTGCGTAATCGGCCAGTCTGTCAAAATAGTGTACCGAGGGATTGGAGGGTTGATAAAAGGGAGAGGGAGAGGTGAGAGGGATACGGGAGTGATGGGGCGAGTGGGTGAGTGAATGAAAGAGAGAGGAGGAGAGAGGAAAGGGGGAGAGAGAGAGAGAGAGAGAGAGAGAGATAGACAGCGGTCGTTTGAGGGGGTTAATTAGCTCTCGCCATAATCCCGATGGTTTCGGACCACATGTGCGTGGCTTAATGCACGTTTATTGCTTGCAGCTGGAGCTTGCGTGCGCTCTCGCCGCGTTTATCCCCTTTTCCACCCTCTTCGCGCGCCAGCCGCGTATCAGCACACCCCTTCTCGTCCCCGCGCATCACTCTTTCCCTCTCTCTCTCTCTCTCTTTGTACTCTTCATTCTCCCGTGCGCGCGTATCGCGATCCCTCGCCCGTCCGAAAACATTCAATCGGACGTTCCCGCTTTATCCCGGAATTCGACGATTAATGACTAATTAATAATACGTCGCGACACAGCCCGTAAAATATCGCCGGTCGTAAAAATCTCACCTTGACCCCGAGTCATGCGGGGTCACGTGCTTCTCTCCTCGACGCGATCATTGATGGCTTTCTCCGCGCGATTTCCGCTGAAAGTTCGCGTTAACGAAAAATAATACTCTCTCGATCGAGACGGGGAACAGAGAGAGGGAAACGAGGGATCGAGAAGGAAGCAGAGAGAGAGAGAGAGAGAGAGGAGCTATCTGACGAGATCGGGAACCGGCTCCTTTAGAATTCTGACGTTGAGATAGGGGCTCTCGGTTCTGTGCGCGCGCTTGTGTGTGTGCGCACCCGCATCGGTGTGAGTCACTTCGTTCGCGCGAGTGCTCCGTGATGGTGGAGCCATCGTTCCGCGCTTCGTGTCCACGATGTCACTATTAAACGTCACGATTTATATTTTTATTGACTCTCTCTCTCTCTCTCTCTCTCTCTTGTGGCCGTTGTTACGCGCGCCCGCGCGATAGCGAAATTATTGAAATTATTATGATCCATCGCTCTCGTTCACTCGGCCTCAAGTTGCCACTGCATAAATACACACACGCGATCGCGCGAGTACTTCGCCGCCACTGGAGGGCGATTAATTATTTCACTTATACATATTTACAGCGAATTATTGTTATTAGTATATACGTGCGCATGACGCGCGTTCTTTCGATCACTCGAGAATGAAAACGCGCTCATTAAATCGCGTGCGCGCGCTGTCGATCGGAGCAAAGCCGACAGCGACGTTTAATTCCGTTGTTTGATTTGCACGAGGGAGAAAGGGAGAGCGAGAGAGAGAGAGAGAGAGAGAGCAAGAGAGAGAGAGAGAGGGAGAGAGGACGTGTGTACATAACAATTCATTTAAATATTATTTCTGGCCTGTTTACGTGATGACTTCAAAGTTATTCTCGCGCAAGCCGTCCGCCTTCGAAACAATTAAAATATGCGGGGTTTCATTTTTCGCTTTAATTACTTTAATTGGTCAACCGCCAGTGCTTCTCGCCGGACACTCGAGCGAGCGTGTATCTCTCTCGTCAATCAGCCGAGAGTTACATTCGTCGGGCTCCCTCAGTCTTTCTCTTCATTTGTTGTCAATAAAATAGAATCAGTGCAATCCGAACGAGACAAGGAAGCAATACACGTATAAATCAACATAAGACTACCGAAGAACCGAAATTGTTGTTATTTGATAGATTCAAATTATACAACAATTCATCAAATGAAGATAAAGAGGGAGAAAAGAATCGCGGAGCTTTAGGAGGTACAATGGAGGAGTTTGTCTGGATCCACCTGACAATGTGGACGATCAAACACGTCTTCAAAGGATACCAAATTTTCGGCTCGTAAGAATGAAATTTCTTGTCCTTCAGCCAAGATGCGCTCGGCGGCCGTCCGAGGTGAATCCAGTCGAGCTCATTTTTCCGTGTAGCCGGTGCGAACCCCGCCGAGGAAGACTCTCTCTCGAACGCACTATCTCTCTCCCTCTCCCCTATCTTCCACGATATCGTCGGGAATCGTTAGGTGACGACGACTAACTTACCACTGCGAGCGTTATCACGATCAATTGTGCGGAAACACCTTCGATCGTACGTTAGCGACATTGATGCGCCCAGTTCTCACCCTCGCGACCATCTTTCCAGCGCCCCTTCTATTTCCGCCCTCCCTCTCTCTCTCTCTCTCTCTTTCTCTTCCTCTGTCTGTTTCCCTCTCTCTCTCCCCCCCTTCCGTTTACATCTTCCTACCCGTTATTTCTATGGCCGCTGAGACGTTCGACAAGACGTTCTTGAAAGGCTCCATCTCAGCTCGGTAAGAGCCGCGCACCGGGAAAAGAGCTGCTTACCGCTTCCACCCTCGGTGGAAACTACAGTAAACCAGTGATAGAAACGAGAGAAATCCTGTAAGCTTCCCTTTACCATGGCAACGTGGCTGATATATAAAGTGTGTGGCGATCGTGGCGTCGCGTCGAAACGCTCGCGCGTCTTATTTTAATTTTCTCCCGTCTCACTCGTGTCCAGCCGCTTATCCTCCTCCCGAGGTTCATTCGAGGACCAGGGTGGTGCCGAGGGACGAGAAAGATTCTCGTAGACTGCGGCTGCGGTTAGTTAGACGCGCCTGGAATAGACGGTAACGCGATAAAGAATTCCCCCTTCCTTCTCCTCTTCCACCTCCGGTCATTGTCACGGGATCGCGACGATCTGCGCATGATCCTCGTACACGTGATTATTCGTGTATTTTTAAAGCGCCGGATATATCTCATATTTCTGCTTCCGGAATCGTATAGATACGGTCGCGTACCTATGTACTCCGCGGAACTATTAGACTAATTAGGAGACCAGAAGAGAGAGAGAGAGAGAGAGAGAGCGAATAGGACTCTAGTCTTGGACACTGAGATTATGAGAACTGCTGCTTCGCGTAATTTAAATGGATCTCGTGTAGCGTATATTTGATAGCAATATATGTATGTGTGTCTCTTTCTTTCACTCTCTCTCTCTCTCTCTGTCTGTCTGTGTGTGTGAGCGGTGGAATTTCAGGCAGATTATAGTTTCTTCATATATTTTTTTCCATCACGACGCGCGCAGGTGAGATATTCGCCGGCACGTGAAAATTCCGGGCCATATTTGAGGGCGTCTTAAAATAAGCGCGGCGAAACCTCGGTTGAACTCGCCGCGCGCGATCAGTTATATCGAGGTATGCGTAGAATTGAAACAAAGCGAGATCTCCGAAGCGAAATCTGACTTCGTTATATTCATAATCCACAGACAACGTTTCATGATGTTTCCATTTTGGTCCCGCACCATGCCAACTCGCCCGGCGGCGAGTATTACTATCATCGAGACGCGAGCCTCTCTCCGAGAATCGTTTCTCTCTCTCTCTCTCTCTCTCTTTCTCTCTCGTGCATGCATTTCGGCGGGTTTCACACCGCCGCTTTTTCACCTTATTTTTTCTCCACGAAGAATCGCTCCACTTCGCCTAACCCTTTCACACTCCCCTTCCCCCTTCTTCCTCGGTTCTCGGTCTTACCGTCGACGCGACCGGGATATATACATACGTCGATAGACGTCTGCCGGAATAATTGCGCATTTTCACCCCCCCCGTGGAAAATGAAGTTAGGGATTTCATTATCTAAAGTACAGAGAGCGGACTGACAGCTTTTATCCGCGGATGTTATCTCGCGTTCCTTTGATTGACAGTACGTGCGCGCACGCGGCGCGAAAGAGAGAGGGAGAAAGAAAGAGAGTGAGATCGCCGGCGGGGGCTCCCATCGTCGACGGCATTAGGATATTCAGGAGGGCCCCCGGCGGTTGCGCTGCGCTGTGCCGTGGCGCGGCCGGGTGGACGTCGCCGCCGCTCCCTGGTGGGGAGTCGACGGGCGTCGCGACGCTGCTCGGTAGCGCCAGGAACTAAAAGTCCGGGTGCCTCCGCGCGCCAGTGCCGAGCCCGCGATCGTGGCGAGCGTACGCGACGTGTCTCGTGTGCGTGTCCTGTATATAACACAACCCCTCTCTCTCTCGCGCGCGCCGCTCGAGAGAGCCCGCGATAATATTCCGTGTGAGCCGAGCACGCGACGCAGGCGAGCGCGAGCGACGAACGGATCTCACGCACGGCGAATTTTCATCCCGAGGACGGTTCGACGACGTCGTCGGGAGTCGCGCGAGATCTTACCTCACGGGCGGGGAAGAGCCGTCGCGCCGTCTTCGTCCGCAGCGTGTCTCCCCGTCCTCGACGACGCGGAGCGGCCGCTCGACGGAGAGGGAACACCCGATCTGAGGATTTATAAAGGAGGTCGATGTCGAATTTCAAGCAGGCCTCGTTCGCGGGGGGGGTCCCGGGCTCTCGGGGGTGTCTTTCTTTCGCGTCGTCGGCGGTCCCGCGGGGGCGTCTCGCCGACGATGAGCCGTGCTCCCTCTCGCTCTCTCGCACGCTCCTTCCGCTCCCGTCGCTCCTGCGGAATCACGAAAGCTCGATAATCACGGGACGTGCATCGCCGGGATTTCCCCATTTCCGCGTCGTCTCTCTCGCCCTCTCTGTCTGCCGCGATTCTTATTCGACGTCGGTTCCGCCGCGAAGCCGCCGCTTAACGAGTTCCGCGGCTTTTTGGTCGGCCGGCCATTCGATAATTGGCCGGGCCGATTTCATCGGCGTTTTCATCGCTGGCGCGATCGGCGTGTCCTACGCGCGCCCCGGGAAGAACGACGGCCAGGTGCCGACAGGTGTTTTTGCTAAGTAAACACGGTAGAACTGGCGGAATGACAGATGAGGCACGTAGAGCGACCTCGCGATACACCACGGGGTCTCTTAACGAGCAGCGGTGGACCAACGGCCGCCGTCTTCGATATCGAGTGCGGGAAACGGCCTGCGACTGTCCGTCCGCGACCGATGCTTCTCCGGCTCGCGAATTTCCACCGGGAACTTTCTCTCTCTTTCTCTCTCTCTTTCCAAATTCGGAGCGTGTTTCGATCGATAATCCCGACCCGACGGAGAATCGACGTAGTAATCCTACGCGAACGCGCGATTCCTCGGAGTTTAATCGCCAAGTTCGCGGCTCGATTTCCGTGAATTTCGCTTTCCTCGCGACGGTTTTGTCCCGACTGAACAAGCGACCAGGCAATTACGCGCCCGGCGACGTTTAATATCCGCTTAATGAGTCCGAGCGACGTTGCCGAACGAGCGTGGATAGTATGTGTTTCGTGCTTGCTGGGTGTCGTTGGATTTTTCCCACGTCGCTGGTAAACGTCGGGGGGGGGGGGACATTCGGCCTCGGGAAAAACAGAGGGAATGCCGCGAAAACTGCACTCGCGGCGAAACGGCGCGCTTACACGCGCGAGAAACGCTGCCGTCGCGTCGCCGTCGCAAGAGAGAGGGAGAGAGAGAGAGAGAAAGAAACTCTCTCTCGTTAGCGTCGCGAGAACGCTACCCCCAATACACGGTTTAGTTAATCGCAACGCGGCGTCCCGCTACGTGTGAAGCTGATGAGCGCGTTTTAACGAGCGTTTTCAGTTAGCACGACTGGCACGACATTCCGTACCCTCGTCGGTCGACGAACAGCCCGCAGGACACACACACAGACACACGTACAAACACACAAGGAGACAGAGAGAGGGAGAGAACCTGTGCCGCCCGCGTGCGTCGAGTTGATTCCCCCAGGCTCGGTTGCAAAGAGAGACAGGCTGGGAGAGATAGAAAGAGAGAGAGAGAGAGAGAACGAGTGAGTCCTATTAGCAAATTCGATTCGTCACTTGAGGCTGGTAGCTTCAGAGCTTCTCTAGCCGGCTCGACACGGTCGTCGGGCGATTTGTCCTCGCGAGACCGCCGTCGCGAATCGGGCGTGTCGTGTAATTTCGCCGATGACGACGAGTGAGAGAGAGAGAGAGAGAGAAATTCTCCTTCGACGGCGCCGCGACGAAATGCTATTTTTTTGGCTTCTTTGCTCCGCCGTCGTCCTGGAAACCGCTCCGGGCGATGAGTGCGAAATTCTCTCTCCCTCTCCCGCTCTCTCTCCTCTCTCCTCGCGCGATTTCGCGCATAAAACACTGCCTGCGAGGCATCGACGGGAGGGCCGCGATTGTGAAAAAGATCGCAACGTGGAGAAAGGAATAGGAAAAATCGACGCGTTCTACATTTCTCCCTCCCCCTCCACCCCTCCGGGGCGCGAAATGTTAATTATCGCGTTATCGCGGCGCGTCGATGCGGAGCGTAATAAAGGAATGCGAGACGCGCATCGCCGCAAGGTCAGCAGCGTGATTACTTTTCGGGCCGCGAAGGCTCCCGTGAACTTTCCGCGAAAACCAATAAATTCATTCGATCCCACTTTCCGAAGAGCGGATACGCACTCGCCCAGTCCCGCGACCCCTCGCCGGTTCCGCCAGCCCCGCCGTCGGGCTCTCCCCTCGCCCTCCCGCCTCGTGCCTCGAGTTTTAAAGTAGTAAAACTCCGCCGGCCTAAAACGTGAGGAGACGTATAAGTAAATTCGATTTAATAGCGCAAGTTGGACCATACATCACGATTAAAGCGGAACCGACTCTCGCACCGGCGGACTTTCCGCCCGGAGAAAAAGCGACTCTCTCGCTGAATGTATCGAGTAGCGTGAGAGAGAAGGGGGGAGGAACAGAATCGTGTGTTGCAATTCCGCGTCGGATGCTCTCGACCGCCCCATTCGCGTCGGGATTTCGCACTGTTCCGTTCCTCTCGAGCGCGTCTTGCGCCTTCAGGAAAAAAATATGAGACCGCCTCTCTTCCTTCCCCTCTTTTCCTCCCCCCTCGCTGCCCCGGAGTGATGCATCGAATGTTTGAGACGCGCGGAGAGATCATAACATCCGCGCGAAGGGGAAGAGTTTCTCGTCGGGCCACATGTGCCTCCCTCCCCTCCTCTCCGGCGGAAACGACGAGGTTTTCAGTGAAAGGACAAAAGTTCGCCGTGACGGATTTCGCGACGATATCGGGTTCCTCCCATCGCATCGCGCACCTACGCTCTTTTCTCGGCCCACTTTGACCGCGTGCTGCTTCGCAATGACGGTCGCATAGCCGTCCGTGTGTGCCGCGTTCTCGTACACATCGGCCAGCTGGATAATAAATAATGAGAGGGCGAAACTTTTCGCCACCGTCGCGCGCACGTTCCCGTGTATTAATGCAACTTTGATCGGCCGACAAATAATCTTGGGAGCGGGGCCGCTCGCTTCCCCGTAAACGTCGAATTCGCCCGACATTTACGTCCGTGCGATAATAGCCTCGTCTTCGTCGTCGTCGGAACTGTCTTTCGCGGCGGTAGGAAGTTGCTCTCGCTACAAAAATGACGAGGGCTTCGAGAAAACGTTTCCCCCGCTATTCCGCCGGATCGATCCGTCCGGCCGCAAAACTGTAATTTATCAACCAGAGCCCGGAGCGCTATTTCGCGATGTCTCTCTTTATAATGCAACACCTCCTCGGGAGCCTCCGTCGATTCATTTATACGCCCGGACACCCCTCCGGCCGGGTAACCTCGAGTGTATTTTTACACTCTTCTTGTCGCACCTCGGGCCTTTCCGATGGGAATAAGAGAGAGAGAGAGAGGACAAGATTCTCGGGACACGGTATATCCGGTGTAGCGAGCGTGGGAGAGGTGCTGGCACTCGAAATTGCCGGAGCGGGGCGCTCCGTTCATAGATCCTTTAAAGTTGCCGGAGCTCGAGATCTTTTAAACTCGAGTACGAAGTTGGCCGGTGCGGAAGAACGCCACGGAGGCTCTCCGGCAATTAATCACTTAGCGGTTTTATTCAATTACGTCTCGTTGCGGAGCGGAGAGAGTGCCGTTAAAACTGGCGAGGGAGAGAGAGAGAGAGAGAGAATGAGCAAGAGAGACAGCGAGGGGAAGGGAGGGGGAGGAAGGGAGAGAGAGAGAGAGAGAAAGAGAGATCGAACGAGAGGGTGAAGGAATGTCGGGGCACGGTACAGGACGACCGGGAAGTTGCCGTCGCGACCGAGGGAGCTTCGGAAACCTCGCAAAAGTGTTATTCGAACCGTGGATCGCAACGGTGGTCCGCCGCAACGACAGGCGTCTCGTACCGTCGCTCTATCTCTCTCTCTCTCTCTCTCTCTCTATCTCTTTAAAAGAGCGCATACGTCTGACGGCAAGCCAGCCAGGTTCTCGCCCGTGTGTGCTCCCCGCGAGTTCATCGATCATCGACGATAAAGGTTGTCGGGCCGAAGAAGCCGATTTACCCTTCGCCTTGGTGAGAACGTTTCCGGGAACATCTGCCTCCTGCCGCTCGTGTCTCGTCGCGATAAAACGCAGAGAGGAGAGAGAGATAGCGAGCGGACGCGCGCGGAGGAGACGCCGGAGGAGATCTCGCGGTACATCAGGACGAATTCACGTGGCTGATCATTAGAGTCGTATTCACAGTACATTCTACTCTTCTCCCGCGGGAGCGCGTCTTCGCGGCTTTTCTGACGAAGCCGAGGAGCTCTCTCTCTCTCTCTCTCTTTCTACCACCTATCTATCTCCGCTTCTCCGGGTCAACGCCTGTGTTGACTCGTCGTTTCTTCCCGCGAAAGTTGCCGGACGCTCGTCCTCCCTTCCTGTCGTCGTCGGCTCCTTATCCGGGCGTCGGGATTCCTCTTCTCGTTTCCGTCGTTCCGTCGCCCCGACATCCTCGTGATCCCCGATCGAGAGGGAGATCATCGCTCGCGAGGTGGAGTCCGCAGCCACGCCCGAGTTTTCCTCTCCCCGAGGCGCGGAAATAGGGCGATTTAACCGGAAGAAAGACATCGCCCGAGAAATAGAGAAAGAGAGAGAGAGCCAGGGACTATTCCGCGATAAAGAACGCGCCGCTCGCTGTTCGTCCCGACGAAGACTCGAACGAGGAGCTTTTCCCCGGTTTCCAGGACGAGCGAGGTCCGCTCCCGTCGTCGACGATCCAACGGGAGCCCGCGGACGGCGGTACAATCAGTGAGAAACGCGTGATTCGCGTGAAGGACTCAGCCGGCAAAAAGCGGCATTCGCGGAGGTCGCGCGAGGCGAAGGAACGAGAGGAAAGGGACGGTTTCCTTCGGCGAAGGTACAGGCGGCGGAGGGGGGGGGGAATAGTGATATGAGTGGTGAACGCGGGTTCTTTCGTGACGTTAAACGGCGACCGAGTCGCGAGAGAGAGCCGGAGAGACGCACCATCGAGTGATCGGCGCGCGGCGAGGGAGAACTACCGGACGAGGAGGAGGCACGAAGGACGACCAGGAGGAAAGAGTGCGAGATAAGGAGGAAGGAGAAGGGGTGTTACGGGGAGTGTGTTCTTTTCGGTGGCGCTGAGGGAAGCGCGCGTGCGGCGGCAGAAGAGAGACGGGAAATAGTGAGACGAGCTGGAGGACGCCCGGGTGGAAATAGCCTGCAGGTGGGAAGGAAGGTGAAAAAGAAGATGCGGTGCCATCCGATCGTTCTACTCGCCGGCCTGCTCACCGTCGTCCGTGCGCAAGGTCAGTTCTCTGCCCGGCATCCCTCCGTCTTTACTTATTCTTACTCTTCGTTTTCCTACTATGGCGCCAATTATGTCTTACTTCGCGCCTTCCCCGCGGCCCTGTGGTACATTCCGGGTGTGTACTCCTCGCCGGCGGTATATACCGCGCAGCCTCTATCAGCGAGGGACGACCGAGTACGCGCGCGAGTCCCCGGCAGCTCGTCGTTTCTTTTCCTCCCCGTTGGATTTCTTTCCGCACGTCTTCATCTTCCAGTTCTCCCCTTTGCGAAGGGGCAGCCGCCAGGCCGCGAGCGAAACGGCCGAAGCTGGCCGGACGACGAGAGCACGACGATCGTCCGGATGCTGAAATCGGCGCCACGCCGACGGGATCGCGCTTTAAATGCTCGCTTCTGATACTCCCGGCCGACTCGTAAATATTAATTATGCCGGAACACTCCGCTGCGGCACGCGATGCATCTCTCGCGAAAAGTTTAGGGGGNGGGGGGGGGGGGGGAGGGAGCGGTAATATTGCGTATATAATACGACGTTACGAATGCGAGAGCACAAAAGCAACCGCCATTTGCTCTTGTCAAACTTTTTATGTACACACCGGGTCTCTAGCTTTTTCTCTCTCTCTCTCTCTCTCTATTTCTCTCTTCTGCCGTACACGGAGAGCGGAGAGAGTTCAGGATCCGACGGGGACGACGCGGATTTTAATTACACGGCTTTCCGTCATACGGGCGAGCCGGGCTGTATAAATGCGCGCTCCGTAACTCGCGAAAGTTTTCAAACAGCCGGCTCTGCACGGTATATGTGATACCGCGAGCCCTCAATTGATGAGCCGCCCAAAACGATTCTCCGCGTCGAATCTCTTTACGTTACGCGAGACTCGAGCAGGAAATAGCGCGCTATCGTTGCGCATCTCGACGGCGATCTCGTCGAACGACACACGCCGTAATTATCGGTTCTTTCGTAAGAAGGGGGAAATTTCTTTCTACGTGGGGAAAAATTAGTCCTCAATGATAGATATTCTCATACACAAGCGAGAGTATTGTAAATCTTCTTGGATTTTTAGTCCTCACTTTTTGATCGAATTCGTATCGATGCGCGTATTACTTGCGCTCGATTCAAGAGTAAAAATCTTTTAAAAATATAATATTCTTGCCTATACATGAGATTATCTATTATTAATTTAATAATAATACTATTTTTCTTTTGTGCGCAGCTGCGCCACCTATCCAGTTACTTAAGTCCTCTTGTCGCTTTTTCTCGACGAGTCACTAAAAAAATCACCGTCGTTCACAATGTCACTTTTTTCCTGAGCTGTCGGTAATTTTTTAAAACATGGTCGTTCTATATATTTATTTGCTATCTCTCTTAATAAAAATTGCTTCGAAAGCATATTCGTATCGTTCGTACGCCCTTGGCCTTTCCTTGTTGTGAACTTTTAAACCGTGAAACCATGAAAAAAAAAAAACTCGCTATATGTTAAGTTATCTAAAGATAAACCTGGGAAGGTAAGAGCAAGTGTTACTTTTTTCTTAAATGACCTTACACAAGGAAAAAAAATCATGTTAAATTTAACGCATTTCACAAACGCTCCCAAACGGTCAACTCAAATTTTAATGTTAATCGACACCGAAGTGTAAAATGTGTTATTTTAACATTTGCACATGTTTAATATCAACATAATATGTTGAATTAACGCGCGGGTATGTTAAAAATTTATACAATTTTTAACGAGGATCGATTTTAACACAAGTACAAAATGTTTCTCACCGTGCGCAGTGCTCAGAGAATTTGACGAAAAATCTCACTTTTGGCCACTACTTTGATATCTGAGGAGTTACTTTCGTCACTTTTTTTGCCAAGAGGTAATCACTGCTTCGCCCTTTTTTTCTTGCCCCGGTGACTGGATGGCGCTGTTCCAGCAATTTCCGGCGAATCTCCAGTCATTAGACGCACTCTTTGTTTTTTCCAACAATGACGCCGCGATGCAATTTACCACTCTCGTGCCAATCTGTCGCGTATCCTCTTCGCGAGTTCCGCAGCTCGCTACGGAGTAGTGTGTGCTGTACACGTACAACACACGCACAACGACACCCAAGATTCTCCGTGTTACGGTGTATGAGCTTATCGCGCGACAGAATAAATCGCACTTGTCGCCGGCATAGAATCTTGCGCGACGCAACTTTTCATCCCTGTCGGATATTTCGTTCGCGAACTGAAATTTGTTTAACACACCATTCAGTCTATTTCCCTAACAATGGCGCACGTGCCGACATTCACGTGTAACGCCGTGGTTTCACGCGTATCTGCTGACGTCTACCCATTGTCGCGGCCTGGCCATTAATCATCGTCGCGCGAGGACGCTTCCTAAAAGCAACAACAATATTATTTTACCAGAGTGCCACGATTCCCTGCCCCTACGGCGTTTTCTCCTTTTCCCTTTTGCTCCTCCCCCCCCTCTCTTTCTCTCCGTCCTTCTCTCTACCTAATATTTTTTTCAAACTAACGTTTTTTTTGCAGTCGTACATGCATCATGCGCAATATTGCGTGCGCCAGAGAGAGGGAAAGATCGGTTTCTCTTTATCTTGCTTTCTCTCTCTCTCTTTCTCTCTCTCTCTCTCTCTCCCGCCCTCTCTCGACGTCGTCTCTTCTCCTCGTCGTTCTTCCCCTTTAATTGCCCACTTCGAAGCGGGCAAATGCAGAAAGGGTAACAGGAGCGCGGCGGGGATTACGATGCACTTAGCTCTCGCGCGCGCGATCATTTATTCGGTACGAAATTTTATACAGGGTTGTATTTTTCTCGCGACGTTTGGGGGCCGCTGCGAAGACGACTCCTCTTTCTCACTTTTTTCTTATCCCCCCCCCCCCCCCCCGCGCCGCGTGGGGAATCGCGTCGATAAAGACTTTACGACAGGCGCGTATATCCGCGCCCTGTGATCCTCGTTTATCTTCCGCTGTTATTAAAGTATTTATACCGGCCGGCTTTTCGGCAGGGGGCTCGCAACTTCGTTATTATTATTATTATCATCATCATCATTATTATTATTATACCCCGGTGACATATAAAGCGTGGAGATTATCGATGGTATTTATAAGTCGGCGCTTCCGCCAAATTGATTTTCCGGGGGTTTCGCTGGCTGTTTGCGGGCTTAATTATGCGCGCGACATTATTTCCGCGCTGCAAATAATGTCGCTCGACGCGCTTATTAACTCTTTTATGATATCAATTTTTGGTCACTGAAATAATTCTCGGCGTATAATACCGTCGATAGCGTGCTCGAGCGCGATATACGGGGTGTCCTTCCATCACGAGGCGCATTATCGCCGCTCCGTTTTACGCGCGTCGAAATCCGCGCGTTAACTTTTACCAGCGCGAGTCGTCTATTCGGCGACTTATCGCTCGTCGTCATTTCCGAGGAACCTGCCGTTTCCGGTTTATCCGATTCGCTCGATCGTTCCGCGACGCGGCCGCTCACCGCCGCCGCACGTGTGCACTCGAGTCCCGATGAAGCGCGCGCGAGCCGTCGCGTTGGCGCATCCTGTGCGCCCTGGTATTTCCGCCGAGAGACGGAGTCGCGCGCAAAAAGGAAAAGCGCCGGATTAAAGCAAATAATTGCTCTAATGCTCCTCGGAAAATTGTTACTTGGATCAATCCTCAAATGGCAAGGCGGATTTTCAGAACGTCAAAGCGTTTCTCAAAGTGTTTTGCCGCGATTATTTAAAATCACTTGATAGACTTTATTGTATATTTTTTTTATCTAGAAATGAACAGAGCAAGAAGTTTTATGCTATTATCTACTTCTTTTTTACTTAAAATTAAAAACCTAAGTAAATATCATACATGAGAATATGAATTTTGCATTGATACTAATTTTTTTGCGTACGAAATCTTTTCAGACGTCTCTCTCTCTCTCTCTCGAATTCTCGCTCTGTCTCTTCCCGCGTTCGCGCCGACGATCACTCGACTCACGAATTCCCCGTCGAGAAACAGGGAAAACTCAACCGGCGCGTGTCACCTCGGCTCGGAAGGCGAGGGGAGGGGCGATAATTTTACAATAATCCGCCGCTCGAGAGGATAATCGAAGTCAAGCCGCGCGATCCCACTCGACGATGCCCTATTCCGCTCCACGCTCCTGCGCTCTGTTCGCGATCCCTGACCCCACGGCCTCTCTCTTTCTCTCTCTCACTCTCTCTCTCTCTCTCTCTCTCTCGACTTCTCACAGTCGGTCGTCGTACGGGCCGTATCGCCGCGATCTTCCGTGCTGTTTCTGTTTTTTCTCCCACCCCTCCTCCCTACGAGGGTGGCTCGAGAGAAAGTCCGAGTCGTCGCCGTCACCAGCAGCACACCACCGAGGCCCTTTCCGTAATCAAATCCAGGCCGCACGCGTGGGCGGGCGTGCGACCGTGCACGCGTGCGTGCGTGCGTGCATACGTGCGTGCACGCCTTCATGCGTGCCGCACGATCACCGAGGCGTGGCCGGCGAATTACGTGTCCCCGGTTTATGCCCCCTTGTTGTCACCCCCGCTGCGTCACCCCCCTGGTTATTCCTTCCGCGCGGCCCTGGCTCGTCCGGTTCACGGTTGCCATACGGTCGGTCGGCCGGTTTATTTCCCTCTTGTACGCCACGAAAGGCTTCGAAAGAGAGAGAGAGAGAGAGAGCAGGTTGCAGGCGCGTGTCGGCAAAGTCGAGTTTTTTGCACACCGCTCGGGCACACACGCGACTTCCCGTCTTTGAATATTATGGATTAACCGGCGGAATTACGGCGCGAAGTGTCGACTCCGTTGTCCGTTTCTGTCTCTCTCTTTCTCTCTTTCTTTCTCTCTTCCTCTCCTTTCATGCGAAGGGTATCTCCGACGGTGAAATGAGCGATCGTCGCATTACGGAGCCGAGTAATCAGGGGAATAGAGTACACACAGCGCGCGTTGCGGTGGGTCCTTTGAGCGAGCTCGATTATGATTATTATTCGGCGAGGTAACAGCTGGCGGAGCGTGCGCCTCGTATTTTTCTTGGGAAACTCGAAGCGAGTCAATATCGCGGCCGCCACGGCGAATGTCTTATATATACGTGAAAGCAGCCCGGTGGGGGGTGGGTTTTCAAATGTATCTTCGGGGCCACCTTCGCGAATAATTGCGTTAATGGGGAAATCGGTAAGGCTCGAGTTGACACTGTGAGAGGAAGGGCACTCGCGGGAGGACTCGGCGACGATACAAGACGTCGTTTCACGTTCCACCCTATGTTGCTTCAGGGACACCGTTTGACCGCGGGCACGTGCGCGCTACCCTCTCAACTTCCCTCGAGAGAGAGGGAGAGAGAGCGTATTTTTTTTTCACGTCTTTATGTCAAATCGATGCCGCACGGGAACCGTCAGCTCTCGTTTGTGCGATCGTCCAAGTGAAGTTAACGTCGGATAGGTCGGAGCATTGAGTCACCCCGGCAGACCGAATTAATACCGAATTAATTGTGCACGTTTCACTCGGGTGGGTAGCGTTAAAGGATTTCAAGCATGTACCGGAAAGACTGAAAACTCATTTCACGGAGCCGGAGATTGGTTTATTACTGCATAGAAAAAGGTGGTAGAATCAAGGAAACGTGATTACCTGTCCTTCAGCCTCTTAGATCGAGTTATATTTTTATCAACTTAACTGTATTTCAATAGCTCGTGACAAATGCTCATTTGGACGCAGTAATTCCTTAGTTTGTAAATGAATTGCTGAATTTGTCAAATGTAAGGTGGCTCTAAATTTAAGAGAATTAATTACCAACTATTTGCCAGAATTATTTGACAGTTCTTCATCTCCACCGAAGAAACCTGGTGGTTTTAAATTTCGATTTTTCCGCCCACAGTGTGAATATTTTGTAAAAATAAATTCTGGTATTGTCGATATTATGAATTTATGAATATCTACTTGTACGGAAGATTGAATTATTTTTCCATTTCCGGTAAATACTTGCCAAAAAGTATCGGAGCAACCGTTTTACTTGGATCAAGCAAGTGTTATTCGAACGATGGCACACTTTTTTCAGTGCACCTATAACTTGACTAGCTATAATTAATTACCGATCATTAATTAATATAATTCACGGCTATAATTCACGGCTCCATAAAAGATGCATTTACTTCTTGGGGATTTATTATAAGGCAGACGGGAAGGTAAAAATGAGCGATGAGGTGTCCTAACGTTAATTAAAAGCGGGAGAAATAATAGCTGAAAAGCGTGTATACGCAACCACTCCGCGTATCTCTCTCGCGGGGGCGGCACGAGCCGTCGTTTCGCGGTCATGATTTAGGAACGGTCAAGATCGCCGGCGAGCGGCAATTCGTTAAAAGTGAAATAACGACCGCCGGCGGTGTGTATCGCCGCGGATTTGACTCGCGCGAGAAACGCGCGCCGCGGGATTCCCCCCGTTGCGCGCTCGCGAAAACTCTCGGAAAAGCCGCGCGTCACATACATTTCACGCGCGGCACGGTGTAAAATCGCGATGTATCTTTAAAGCCCGCTATTACGCCGCGCGCGAATCGCGACGCCGTTTATAACCGGCGTATAACGTCTCGGGTGTCGCGTTCGCCCGGATTACTCCTCGCCGAGTGCGTATTGGCGAGAACGTTTGCCGGTTATGTCGACAGTCAAAAATACAGACGGATTATCGCGGCTCGCCGCCGAGCTCGCTGACATCCCGATGGGCCATTTTTCTGTTAAATTGATATTTGTTACGTTATTTTAGATGGCGATTTTAAATCGTCCATTCTATGTATATTATATATATATATATATATATATATCTAGGAAAAGTTTCGACAATACATTATAGTCCTCATCCGAAGCTAGGAGCAAATTAGCTTGATAAAATAACGAGACACACACATATCATGCGAACGCTCTCGCCTGCCGAACGCTTCGCGTGACCGACTTATTACCGATTAATTGCCGATCCGTGAGAGAAATAGAGAGAGAGAGAAAGAGAGCGGCACCGATTACGCGATTTGCCGCGTGAATTATTCGTATCCTATTACACAAGTATATCCGCTGTATTATGCAGAGTGAAGAAACTAACGACTTTCAGACGAGCGGGCCATTAAGCGATTACCGCGACTTTTCCTCACGCTACACGAGCGATAATGAGGCAAGGCGAACGTCCGCGCTCGCGCACGCTCGCCGGCCCGGCCGCCCGGGAGACTTGGATAAATAGTTTGCGAGGGAGCGCAGAGGGCGAGTCTCGGGGGTGGATCAATTCTACTCGTAGATTAAAGCGGGCGATAGCCGCGATAACAATAATTTGTTCCGTCGCTTTAGCCCGATGACGCTCGATCGCCTTGAGTAATTGGATCGCCGCGAGCGGTCGAGGGTGGCTCGCGCGAGTCTCCGCCGTGAGAAGTCGCTTCCTCCCGGTGGATCGATCGAAAGCGCGCGAAGTGTCCTCTCGCGCGAATCCGTCGGCTCGATCCATCCAGGACGACGTGTCGCACGCGACCGGCCGCCGGGAGGAATTCCGTCGGGATTCTCGCGGCGCCAGGTGCGAGTTACCTGGAGGGAGGACGAATCGCGCACGTGGAGGCGGCGATGCGCTTCTTCGCTCGCTCGGAAATGGAGATGAGATGGGCGTTGCCCGCATCGTTGCGCTTACATCGCGCCAACTTCGCGGCACGGTCCGCCTTATTAAAGCTCTCAGATACCCCGGCTAAGTTTCACATACCGTCAAAGGGGATGCCTCGCGAGATGCGCGTCTTTGACTGGGCTCCCTCGCGAGATCTAAGTCGCGAAGAATGCTGTTTGCGCGTCCCACCGTCGTGAGGAGAGCGGTCCAATTTATGCGGCATTTGCCATTGCGCTCTTCGTTTTCTCCTTTGCCCGGAGTCTTTTTTCTCCCTCCACTTCTTCGTCGTCGTCTTCTTCTTCTTCTTCTCTTTCCTCATTCTCGCGTCACCTTCGCGCAGACGTGCATACCGTCGGAGAGGAAAAGAGGGAAAGAGGGAGGAAGTTGGCGAGAATGAAAGGTTGAGGTCTTCGAACACGCGATTGAGCGTATAAAGCAGCGAACGTGTGCAGGTTATCAGACCAAATATAGTATTGTTTTACTTGTCCGTATAAGATTGCATTATATTTCCAATTAGAGCATATTTTTTCCTGAAATTTTGGAATTTATAGGCTCATCCTCACAGGTGAAGATTTTATTTATTTAAAATTTACGTAACTTTTTTGCGCGAATCATCCCCGTTGACAGCACTAGTATAATTATTGTGTTGTTTACATTTGTTCTTCTGCTAATTGCTGCCTTCGTTGCGACGTTTTTAATTTTTTTTCACAATAAATCGAGCGTTTTGAAAATCATTTGTCGATCGTAAAACTCATTTGCGTTTCTTAATAATTAAATCAATAACGCTTGTCTCTTATCCAGTTATTGTAAGGGGATGCGTACAAAATACTAGAATATTTCAGGAGAAGAATATTTAAACGGAGACATATTTTCGAAATGGAAAATGTAATATTTCATTTCCCCACCGTCGAGTCTAATTATTTGCACACGTTTGTAGATCGAGATCGANCCCCCCCCCCCCGGATTTCGCGGGAAAATCACGCGCATTTCCCGCGGCGTTTCGCGCTCGCGAATAAATACCTCGGATCTTCGTAAACCGATCTATCGAACGTCTATCACGTACGCCGGATAAAAAGGTTAATTTCAGCTACCGGGAGAATAATGCGCGACTGTTTACGACGGGATTAAATATCATAAATCCCGTTCTTGGCGCGCGCTCGGCGAATAAAACTATCCCGTCCTCGACGACGACGGCGCCGGCAATTATAACGCCGTGTTGGCCGATACACGCGCGCAACCCCTCATTGCGGTTTGCAGGGTTAATTGTATCGATTCGATACAGCTTCGGTGCACCATGAATTTCCGCGAATCCGCCGCCGCCGCCGTACGGCGGGGCCGAGGTTATCGCGATTACCGGGGGATAACTTTCGCGTCGTATAGTAATGATTTGTGATCGACAACGAAATTTGCATACGCGTAAACTACACGGGGTAACCTAACCGGCGTCGGGGGTGATCGGGGGAGGAGGCAGGGAAGTACGGAGCCGATGGGAGCCGCTCTCGCGCGCAACGTGTTCCCGCCACGACTAAACTAATCTGGGGGGAGAATTGTACACGTATGCGCGTTACCGCCACCGCTGGCAGTCACGTATACTCTCCCACGTATGCCGTTCCAGTTTTCCGCAGTTTAAAGCCCTTCGTGGCGCCGATCAACGCCGATAAAGTACACGTATTAACGCTGTTCCGCGGCCCGCGGATCGTTACACGCGGCCAATCGGCCGATAGCCGATCGTACGATAGTTTATATCGGTACGCCGATACGATCGAGGTTTGCGCAATTGCGTGACGCGCCGGAATGCCGGCGTGCTACTCGGGGACAACAGCGGAGCCGCCGTTTCGATAATTGTGCATCAGGAAGTCTAATTGCTCCGACCGCGCTGCTTCTCGTCCTTTGGCTTCTTCTTCCCTCCGACGCGCGGGAACGGGAGATCCTCCTTCGCGATTCTTCTCGCCCCGGCGGGAAAAAATACACCGGATGCGTGGGTGGAGAATGCACCTCTCTCTCTCTCTCTCTTTTGCGTTAATGTTATTTTTTCGCGCGAAATCTTTGTAAGTACCTTCGCCAGAAATCGGCACTACTGAATAGCAAATGCGAATTTACAATGTCACAGTAAGTTGTATTCATATTTCTCTGTAAAATTACATGGAAATAAATATAGTTTTCAGTCAGAGGACAAGAATAAATGAATTTATCCATCTATTTTTCACTTTTTGTCATTCTTTTGAATAACTATCGCAGCGCTGCCATCCGTTAATTCAGGTCATCTTTTTCTCACCTTTTTAACCTAAAAAATCATTAAAAAATTCAATATCGTCGAAAATGGGTCACAATATAAATATAGCCGCTTTTTATTGAGCTGCCGTATAATTTGTAAAATTTAAGTTTCCTAAATAATTATGGCCGTCTCTTTTAATAAAACTGTTCCGAAAGCGTATTTTTATCATTCATGTCTTTAGCTTCTTTTTATTTTCTTTGAAACTTTGAAATCGTGTTATGAACGGACTCGTTATATATAAATCGGAAGATAAATCCGAGAAAATGAGTTACACGTGTTACCTTTCTGCTTAAGTCGCTTCAATTATTCTCAGAATTTGACAGAAAATGTCACTTTGTGTACTATTTTGATATCTGAGAGGTCACTTTTTGTCATCCGTTCTACCATGAAGCAGCCACTGTTTCGCTTCTTTTTGTTCCAATAATTGAATGACAGGGCAGCTGCAATCGCGCAAAACTACTCTCGCGTCCAGCTACTTATGACGACTAAACACGCGACAAGGGGCGGAGGGGAGGGGGGAGGTGTTGTTTGTGGATGTATATTTAATTGGAAATTCATATTTGATTCAATAAGAATTTAATATCCGATACGTGCAAGATAATCGTATTATACGTAAACGTGTATAGCTAAATTTTGCCATTGTTTACGTAAACTATTCGCGATATTACCGCGTATTATATGAATTATAAACGGAAATGTTATAACGGATTCACCGAACCAATTACAAGGATAATTTTCGTATAATTTGGACAAACGTGTTCCGGATGTATGCGTGTTGTTGTTCAGCCTGTTTTGATGAGGCGCTGATTCCCGGCGAAAGCTATCGGACAGCTGTGCACCGGGAGATTAATTCCGGAGGTGCGAACCTTGTTCGTTCGTTCGTCCGTTCCACAAACACCGCCCCATATCGACAAGAAGCGTCTTCCGTCGCGCGGAATTGCAGCCGACTATTCTCTTAAGTCGAATCAATGAAATTCATCACTAACTGTATCAGTGAAATAGTATTTTACCGATAATTAATGAATATTCCATTCTTAATTTCTAGTGAAATCTTACTGATTCGCGCTTCTACACTGCCACGCCACGTTCGTTAGTAACTATTGACTGCTCCTCAGTGATGTTACACTGATTGCATTTTAGAGAGTGGGACCCCCTCTCATTCCTCCGAATTGAATCGGCGACGGTCCGGAAGGTAGCGTTGAGAAATCTGCAATGCAGAAGTTGGCCCATGAGAGATCCGCCCGCCGGCGCCTCGTCGTACATCGCGGCCGGAAAAATTATACGGCGAAGTAGCAGCGGCGCGCTTTTTTATTACCCGAACCTTCTCTTTCTCTCTTTCCCTCTCGCGCGCGCGGCAATTCCGGCGCCGATGCGCCATTTTTTCCGTGCAACTTGATCGTTGCGTTCGGCAACGTGCTTTACGAGCCGTGCGTTACACGGGGCCGCTTCGATCGCGTCCGTCGAAAACTAACGCTCACGGCGGTGGAAATTGAACGGAGGGGTGGCGGAACGGAGTAAACGAAGTAATCGAGGAATGACACGCGATACCACCGGCGTGCACGGAGGTTCCTCTCGGCGAGCGCGAGTCGAGGGGTGGAAACGCGCGAGGAAGGGAAGGGAAGAGGAAGAGACGCGCGTTATTATTTCATCGCCGTGTCGAATCGAACGGCATCGAATGGAGACCGGCGTCTTCCGCTCGGGAGATGCGCTCCGGAAAAGAAGGAGGGATTGAAAATAGCGACGCGTCGATCCGTCACCGGGATCGAGAGCGATGCAAAGCGCGCGCTTCTCTGTATCGGAGACACTGAGAGAAAGAGAGAGCGGCTTCGTAGACGACGTATTTATACAGAACGGAAATGGCATAAGACTGGCGCGCAACAAGCTGCGCAAGAAGTTGAGAAGACTATAAAACCGAGGGGGCGGGAGCGAGAGAAGCGAGTAATGGGATACAGCGAGGGAACGAGAGAAAGAGAGAGAAAGAGAATGTAAGATCTCCGCTCGGCGTCTGTGCTGACTTTTCTTACGCCGAGGCGGAAGGCAAGCCGCCGTTACGGAGCGAATCTGAATCATCGTATCGAGAGGCTCCATTCTTTGTCTTCTTCCCACCGCGTCCCCGTTTTTCTTTCCGTCCCGCGCCACTTCCTTTTGCCTACTTAACGGGGGTGGTGGTCTCTCTATCCCGGCGGCTCGAGCTTCGTCTGCGTGGCGTTCTCTCTCTCTCTCTCTCTCTCGCCTCTCATCCGTCTCTTTCTCCCTCCCTCCTTCTATCACGCTCACGCGAGAAGAGCTCGCGCGGTAAAGCTCGACAACTTTTCGTTTCAGCATTGCAAATTGTTTGGCACGGAGCTACCAGGCGGTAGCTACTTACCTAGCGGGAAGCTACCCTCTCCCCCTCCCCCCCACACGTAGGGATGTATGTAGCGACATTGTGGCCTCGCATTTCAATTTACCCTTTTCTCTGTAACGCCGACGGGGTCTTACAGTCTCCGGCGCCGCCTGTATATTTTCATCCCCCGGCCGAGCCGCGCCTCCTCACGTTCGTTGGCTCAAATTGTTACGTCACTCTTCATGTATCTTTCATACTTCGCTTCGGTTTGTTGCCCCGTCCTTTGCGACTCCGCTGATCGAAACGTAGCCGCTGCTTCTGTCTTGGCAGAAAGAAAGAGAGAGAGAGCGAGAGAGAAAATAATCGAAGTTGCGTTTCCGACGAAGAGACGAGAACGCGAAAAGCTTGTTTACCGGCGAGAAATTTCACGGCTGTTAATCCGCGTTTCTTGTGATTAACCTGGCGCCATTATTCGCTGGCTGCTACCATACGCAGGATAAGGAGGCGGGAAGGAGGGCAAAGGGGAGAGCGGGGGAACGTTCATTCTTGCGGCAGAAGTGGCCGTGCAGCGACGGTCCGGCGCGCCGCCTCGCCGCGAAATCGCGGCACGGTTTATTAGGTAACTTTTAATTAACGAGACCCAATAGTTGTGAAAGCTTCCCAGGAGGGAGCCGGATGGACGTGCCGGCAAAAACCTGGCGTCGGCCCTCCGGCCGGGGCGTGCGTGGGACGGGTTTCACTATTAATCAGACGTCTTTCCAACTACCCTCGACCGACGTTTACACGGTCCTCTCCTGAGTTACGAACAATTTTAATCGATGGAGTTCAGCTTAATTTTTGGTCCAATTAGCCCGCGTGACCGATCTTAGCAGCCGGGGAAACGAGAGCGAATTGCGCGCTGACAGGATCCAGAGAGGGGCGGAGGGGGAAGGCAGGATGAGTGTCAATAAAATACGGCGGCCGATTTAATAACTTTTCTGTATCACATTCATCGGGACGCGCGCACGCCCCGTCGATGCTCGGCCCGGGGTCTCACTTCGTCGTCGTTCCGGTGATTTAATACGCGCATACGCTTAACGTCCGCGAGCGACGTATCCGATAACACGCACCGTCGTGAATTATAATCGAATTACCAACCGGATTCCGGCGCGACTCGTTGTTTTTCCTCCGTTAACGCGCTCTGCCCGGCGGGCGTGCTGTCCGGTGAAATATCACTAAGTTAGTCACGCCCGTCTGAAATACGGCGGATACATTTCACCATGCCAAATTGCGGCGGACACATTCGCCTTTATGCGGCATACATTTAGTCAGCATCGGCGCCAAGAGAGACACAGAGAGTGAAGAGAGAGAGGATTTTCGGTCGCACGGAGAAGTGAAAACTGTCCCGTCGGCCATCCTCTATCATACATATTTAACTACGTCGGACAGTACAGGTCCTTCGCACGAAGCTCTCTCTCTCTCTTTCCCTCTTTCTGGGTCTCCCTTTTTCAACCCGTTTTTCCCGTCCGCTTTCTATCTGCTGTCGCTGCTGTCGGGTCTCTCGCGAGAGCGACGCGGGATATCGGCACGGCTTCGTATGCCGTTCGGCCGTCGGGGTTCATAATTTAGCGACACGCTGGCTGGCGCACCGATAAGATCGCCCGCCGACGAAAGGTCGAAATTTATTCCCCGCGGGATGAAATTTCGCGGCGTAACGAACTCTGTCGCTTTATCGGCACGAAGATGACGATAAATCGCAAGCGCGGCTACCCGACCGACCGACCGATCGACCGGCTGACTGAACGAACGAACCGCCCGATCGATGACCCCCCGCATCTCGACGCGACAACGTCCGTTCGACATTCCGATTCCTGTCTCTGCTGAAATGGAAGGGCTTCCCCGCTTCGCGAGATAACGCTTTTCGCTACGCCTGATTTCACGTGAAATACTGGAACGCTGGAAGGATAATGAATTAATAGGAACCGACCGAAGAAGATCGTTTTCCAGCGGGATGCGGGGAGAAGGAAAGACAGAAGGAGAGAGAGAAAGCGAGAGCTACTCTCTCTCTCTCTCTCTCTCTATCTTTCTTCAGGGTACGTTTCGCAAGGATTAATTTGTCCCTCCTCTCGCGGTAGCATCCGCTGGATTATAGCGTTATGTATTCACCATGTTTGAGGCACTTTCGTGTAAAGTTGAAATCACCAGGGAGGGAGCAATTAACGTGGATTATTGCCGATTGCCGAGTCGTACGCCGAGTAGAATATTCAAAAGATTCCGTGCTTGACACGGGCGATTTCGATCGACTGCCCAGCAGATGTACCGACTTCATTATTTAATCGTTCAATTAATTCGGACGCTTGAGGATTTAATCGGCCGCCGCCCGATAGCGGATATTCGCGGGGGCATAAACAGCCGTTCTAGATGCACATAAGCCGTTGCAAAAATGTCGATATCGATCCATGTATTCTCCACGTGCAGAAAGAGAAGCGGAAAAGGGCGAAGCGAAGAGAGGAGGAAGAATAAAGTCCAGCGGCGGCGGTACCGATCCTAAATGTCGCTCTCGCGTTATTTTATAGAGAGAGTGAGAGTGAGGGAGAGAACAATTGTTCACAAGAACGATGCACGATAAGAATTAATTGTACGTCTACTTTGCATTTATTACAAGTATCTTCGTTCAAGGCGATTATTATAAAAAAATTATCAACGAATTTACAATCTTCTTTATGTAAATTCTTATATCTCCTCTCTCTTTTCTTTACACTCTCCAAAATTAGGTATTGAATCTCAATCTGTAATCGATGTACCAAGAAAATCCTTCCGCGAATGTAAAAAATAATAACAATAATAAATACACAATTCACGTAAGTACAAACTATTTAATCAAAACGTTACGGCCACACGTTATGGTCGTCATTTTCAGTTCGCGATTTCGCCTGAGGACGGCCGCAATCGTCGAGGCGATCCCGATAATGAAACGGTTCGTCCTTACGTGCGCCGTCGTATCGCTGATGAATGCAAATTGGAGCCCGCAATTGTCTCTAGTCGGTCCTCGTTATTGCACTGCTTGATCTTAATCATAGAACCTTGCAATCGTCCGCTATGCCCGGGGACTATTTTATAAGAGACACAGACGCGTGTCGTCAGCTGATTCTGAGCCCACTCGCTCGCATCTCCGGAATGGACCGGCAATTGCCTGCCGCCTACTCGAGGGAGGTCGATGGATCGACGATGAAACGGCATTTCAGCCGGCCAGATCCATCGCTCGCGATCGTGAGAAACGCGCGAGAGGTGCATCCAATTAAGGATAGCGCGCGGAATTTTCTCCCCACGTGGCTCGGTAATTGGTAGACCGGTGCGCGAGGGGCAGATCCTCCTCCTCGGTGACCCCGGCTCGTGACGCTTCCCCGAGGATATACGCGTGTCTCCTTTGACCGATCAGCCGGTGCTCGAGAAATTCGATCGGACCTACGCGAAGAGCGCGGGAGGAAGGGCGAGGGCGGGAGAACGAGAGAGACAGAGTGAGAGAGAGAAGGGGAGGAGGGAGGAAACGAGGCTCGCATTGCGATCGATAACGCATCGCGTTCGTACCATTGTCGTCATGTACACCGGGTAATGTGCACGCACGTGTGCGTGCGATTCTCTCTCTGTCTCTCTCCTTCTCTCGAGGGATACGCAGGTGCTTCGCAATTTGGTAATCAACCGTATCGCGGCACGCGTGCCACCTGCGAAGCGAGCCGCGTTCCGACGTGTCTCACCGACGGCCGTCCATTACCCGACGTTACGTAATTATATTCGTCCGCTTCTGGCCGCGCGTATAATTCACGGCGCGCGGAAACTTTCGCTCGGGATCTCTCACGGCTACGTACAATCTTTCTTTTTTCTCTCTCCTTCTCTCTCTCCCCCCTTTTTCTTCTTCCTTTTCTCAGGCATCGGTCCCGGGGTTATAAAAGAGCGCATCGCGAGGGTTTCGAGAGAATAAACGACATTGGATTTCTTTCGGCGAGTTAGCCGGTTCTTTTCTCTCTCTTCCTTTTTTTTTTTTGTTTCTTAAAAACTACCTACTAATGCGCGCAGTGCAGTCGCGGGAGCAGCGTCGTTCAAGGCGGTTTCCGCCCGCGGCCCTTCCACTCGCGGTGAAGCTGACGAAAGTCGAAGTGCACCTCCACGTTAATTAAAGAACGTTATAAGCTGCGGAGTGCGCTCGCGCGCGATGTACTCTGTTTACGCGTGTGTGCGGGCGTGTGCCAAGTTTCTCGACAGTCGGCGCCGAGTAAAATCTATCGTGCGCAAGTAGCGCAACGTCGGCTTCAAGTACACGTCTAATTAAATTTCTGGCGCGCTTACGAACGCTGACGTGCGCGATACACACGTCGCCGCGTGCATAGGCGGCGCCGCGCGAGTGTGCGTGAGCCGCGTAATACGCAACGGGGAAGGAAACTTTGGCCGTTAGCGACGATCGTCCTCCCTGTCAACGCATTCGTCGTCGGCGTAGCGCCGTCGTCGTTGTCGCGCCGTCGTCACCGTCGCGGGAAACGCTTTGTGGAAGTACGCTAATCAACCTGAGCCGAGCTAAGCATACATATTCCCGTAACTCAGAATGATGGAAAAATTACGGAGAAATTGCCGGATTGATTAACGTCGTGCTTAAAGGTGGAAAGATTGACAGCAATTCCGAGAGTAGGCCGAAAGTTGCGTAAATAGCGTTAATAAGAACAATAAGATATAAAAAGATTTTCGTATTCGCAATATTGTGTCTACCTTAACTCCGTCTCAGATGTAGATTTATAATTTAGGTAGTGAAGTAAATGTAGAGGGAAGTAATTGCGCTGGATAATACTGAATTTTATAAGTGATCCTTGATGCGCCACTGGAAATACGGCGCTAATGGGTAATGCATCTTTAAACCTCTCGGAGTTAGCGAAACATCTCCGTATACTTAGATACGTTCGATTTTTCTTTTCCGGTCTCAAGCACCGTCGGTTTAATGAATGAACATTCACGACAAAATCCCACAATGAGGAGAGCAGATTTCCCTCATCGCACGATTCACTGGGAGACGTTGCATTTAGTTCATTCCGATATTAAATCATTCTCCTCAGATTTCCACCAATTCGTTCGTAGGGGAGGTTGCTCTGCAATTAGATCGCCTGAATTTTCTAACCGTACGCATTATTGATTACGTGTTATCGATTGATTGCCTAACGATCATTCAAAGGATACACGGGAATGCGCGTCGGGACGGTAATCTGTCTCTGTGATAGTTTCACGTTAATGTCCCGACACAAGTACACGTACGGTCATAAAATATTAGCGGCCTAACTACACCGCGCCTTGAAGCTATCCTGCCTCTTAGCTTACGCAAACACGAACGAATCAATTTCCTCCAGGCGGTGCCAGGACGGCGCGAGCACCAGTCTCTCGCGTCTTTCGGCAGAGCGGTTTCGGTCTCTTCCGCGTATCGACGCGAATTCGCGAGCCCGCACTGTAATCTACACGGGGGGAAAAATGTCTATCAATTCGAAACTCATATTCTTTGTGTACAAACGAGAATATACACTTTTATACGAATTGATCACAATTATTTCCTCGCGTGATCACCGGACGCTCAGCCGGACGAGTCTTCGTCTCTCTCTCTCTCTCTCTCTTTCCTTTCACTTTTCGCAGCGCGTTCGCAGTCTTCTCCTCCACCGTGAAATTCTCTCGATTGGTCGGCGCACCGAAAGGCGCGCTAACGAACACGGAGAAGAACGCGAGGGCGAAGGGGCACGCGCGCGATTCCGGCCCGTATATTATCGTGTATTGTCGGACACGGTGTCGGCGGGCAAAGTAGGACAAATGCGCGCGGGAGGGAACTCTTTGCGCGGAAACTTTTCGCTTCTCAAATTCCCCGGGGACGTTTACCTCCTCCTTCGCCGCGACAGCCGCGCCAGGATGTCCTCGTCCCGCCGCTGTATCCCGAATTGTTTACGCCCTGAAACACCGCCTGTATGTCTCGCGGGTGCGCTCACGCGCGAGAGCGAGAGAGAGAGAGAGAGAGAGAGAGAAGCATCGGATGTGTCGAGCGGCCTATGCGCGCGCCGTTGAAATTTCGACGATAAATTAAATTAATCATTTTAATAGATTGACGGGCCAGCCAGCCGACGCCATCCATTTGCCTTTGGAATCGCGCTGTAACCAATGTGCCGGCAACAGGGATAAATCAATCTATCGGATGTGGCGCGATCAACGTCAGTTTGCCGCTGATGACACATCGAAACGTCTCGCCGGCTTAACCGGACTCATTTAGCAGATTAAACGTCACTCCTCCGGCCGACCGGTGCGCCCCGGTGCGTGTTTCGTTTTACTCCGTTTCGTCCTTTTTAAGATTTCATTCCCGATCGCGACCTCCGCCCCGCCGGAATCGGCCCGCGGAAACCTGGCCGATTTCTTTCTAATGCAAAGCAGCTGCAAAGCTCGCGGTGGTTGCGATTTTTGCGTCGCCATATCGACCGGCACTCTCTCTCTCTCTCTCTGTCATGAGGCCGCCCAAGGGGCCGAATTTTTGACGCGTCCCGTCAAAGTAACGTACGATCTACCGCGTTGCGCAACGATCTCCAAATCGAATTCTTGCCTTTCGGAGGAAGAGGCGGAGGAGGATGCCGAGTAAGCGAGCTGGAAATTCAACATCCGACGGCGAAGCCCCTCTCTCTCTCCCTCCCTCTACCTTCCCGGTCGTTGCTGTCGTTATTCCTGAGGCTGGAGGCCTCCCGTCGGTGGATCTCCGAGAAATCGGTCGGTATCGACAGCTCCCCGGCTTAACGAACGTCAAGTACGTTAGTTCCGCGATACGCTTTGGGATCCTAAGTGAATGATACGTACGGGAAACACATGCCCGACCCGCGGCCTTCGGTTCCTTCTCCCTCCTCCCCCTCCAACTCCTTGATGCGTTACTTCCATCAATAAAAGTCTCCCCGAGAAATCCAGCCTGATGCAAGAGAGAGAGAGAGAGAGAGAGAGAGATTGCATTGACCCGAAACCGAAGATTCCGGGGCTTTAAAGGGCGTATCCGCGGCCCCGGTATCGTCAGTACGTACCGTAAAAGGGTATTACAGGTCGCCTCCACAGCGACGTCTATTACCATCGCCGTCGTCTTTGTCGTCTTCGTAGACAATGGGTATCGGATACGCATTGTCACGTATCGCGTCTCGCGGGACGCCCGGCGATTTCCAAGTTGCGGCTCGATTATTAGCTCGTCGGTGCGATCGAGCACGAGGAAGCGGTGTCTTGTCGTCTCTCGGACCGGATGAAAACCATTCGAGTCGCGAAAAGTGACGTGGCGGTCGGCCAAGTCTGAACTAGACTTTCGTATAAATTAAAGACGCGCCTTTACACACACACACACATACACACGTATACGATGCGTATGTACGCGCAGTTTGTCCGAGTCGAGCAGTTGCGAAATTCCAGCGGAACCTCAAGGCGATCGCTCGCTCGCTCGTTCGTCGCCGTAATCCCTCCGGAAACGGCCGGCATCGTATCGTCGTTGCTGACCGGAATCCTCCGTGTATGTCGTGCGCTCCAAAATCGCTCGCTCGCGTTCTCTTGCACGAAGAGCAGCGTACGCGCAAATAACCGGTCTACTTGAACCTCGATTTTTTTTCCCGGCGATGCGACGCGAATTTTTTCAAAGCGCCGGCATCCTCGGCCATGTACATATATGTATATATAAAAACATATATATATATATATATGTGTGTATGTACACACACATGCGCGCGTAGGCTATATCAGTGTTTAGCGCGCAGCCTAAATTTGGCGCGCGGCCGGCAAATCGATTGCCGCCGCGCGTCGTTTTATTTCATTGCGTTTCACTCTAACGAAAGAGCGTTTCAGTACGGCATCCTTTGATCATTCGATCGGCCGCAAAAGCGCACAATGCGTGTACGGGTGAAAATCGCTGGCCGAGCGCGGTCGGCGGCCTCCCCGTTGACGTCGCTCTAAGAATTCGCTCGCAAAACAAGCATTTTTGCTCTTTGATATATACCAAGCGGCCGACTCGCGGATGCCGTTTTATTTCGTTCCGCTCGAACGTGTCGCGATATACGAATAGTGACATCTCCGTTTTTCCATCGGCGCGCTTCGTAAACAGATTGCTCGAGTGAAATTTCAGGCGTTCCGCCGGTGCCGATGGCTCATTCGGGGGCACCACGTGTACGAAGAATCGATCCGCGGGAACTCGCGAGAGACAAAGAGAGAGAGAGAGAGAGAGAGATAGAGAGTGGAATGGAGTTTATTGATATTCCGGAATAAAAACCCCTTAAAGTTAACGTATAATTGTCTTGGCGGATAGCCAGAATAGCCGAAAGAGCACGAGAAGTACTAATTGCAGCCAAGAAAGCGGCGGGATATGTAATAGTGACGCGATGTTTAATAAGTAAAGTACTCAAACACGCGAAAGAATAGAAAAGTAAGAGCGGGATCGCGGCCGTGCGCGCGCGCAAAGCCAAGATAATAGAGCGAATAACAGTACGTGGTAACGACGCGCAGCGTTTGGTAAATCAAGTATTTCAACTTCAGCCGAAGGATGGAAAGTAAAAGTAACAGGTCGCAGTGCGTGTGCACGGAGGTGAAATAACACGACGAGGAAACGTACACGGGAGGCCGCAAATAAAGCGCAAACTTCGTATAAACCATGCGCGAGAGTTTATCGTGGAACGTTAACGGTTGTGGCACTCCTTTCGAGATTTAAGAGGTACGATATTAGAGCGCATTTTAATTTTAGTGGCGAAGAAATAGCTGCAATTTCGCTTGGCACGACGAGTTCTAAAAACACGCACGGAAAAAGAGGAGTGAACTGTCCATATAATACAACAAATTTAATCATCAGACCGAATTTTCAGCCGCGAGAGCGGAAAATTCTAGGTAGAGGGACGAGAAAAATTGGTTAAATTAACTAAATTCTCAACTGTGTCATATGGACAGCTAATTTTCAACGGTGGGAGCTAGTTTTTAGCCACGCTAGCTAATTTCTCACCCGTGGAAGCTAATTCTTTTTGTCGGTGCAGCTCAAGCCGCGAAGGATCTCTTTACGGCGGACAGGTACAAATAATCTGCCCGTTTTGGGATGGGTGGTTCTAATTCCTGGTGGTGGAAAAGACATCAATAGTGAAAGACAGAGAAAGAGAGAGAGAGAGAGAGAATTACGGCCACTTTGTAGGCGTCACTTTTTTCGCCTCATCATTATTATTAGCAGCGCTGACGAATAAGGGTATTTATTCTGGAAGACGCCGGCTCGTCCATGAGATTTTTATTCACGGCGTTCACGCAGAGTCCTCTCCTCCCTTTGCCGCACGCGTCCTGTTACGTCAGGCTACTCTCTTTCTCGCTCCTGCTGCCGATTAAGGCGAGACGCCGCGTTCGATTAATTTCCATCAAATTAGTAACGCGAGTTTTTGCAAATGCCGGCCTGCTCTTTGGGGCGTCGGTGCGCCCTAGAGAGAGCGCGCTGTGTTTTTTTTCCCCTCGGGTCGGAGCGCTTTTTATGCTCCGCGTCCCTTTTAGCACCTTGTGTGTGTCCCGTGCACCTGACCTTCCCTTTAATCTCCGCTCATCGATAATGTCTTCGACCTTCAGCGACCGGCGACGATCACCGGTTTGCTCCTGATACGCCGCGGGCGCACGGACTGTCTCTCTCTCTCTCTCTCTCTATCTCTCCTCCTCTTCTCGTCTCTCTTTCTCTCGTGCATGCATGGAACGGATCGATAATCGCGCGATCCAGCGGGGTGATAATTATCCGGCATGCGGCGAGAGAGACGGAGGCAGGGAAAGGGCGAGGGCGCGAACGCACGCGCGCGCGCGCGCGAGAGGGAGAGAGAGAGAGAGAGAGGGAGGGACAATCCTTCCCGCGCAACTTTGTTGTCACCTGCAGCGAGTTAAAGCGGATAACGCGCAACGTGATATCGTTCGCATAGTTTTAAAGACGAAAGATCGCCGCCTCATTATATCCGCGTTAACGAGCAAACGCGATATCCGATACTCGCGCGGCCGGACGAACCGGTATTCCGTTTTCTCAGAACACGGTAGGTCTCTATCGTCGTCTTCACAAAGGAGAGACAGACAGAGAGAGAGAGAGAGAGAAGCACACTCCCGATTCCGATTGCTGGCCTAGGTAAGATTAGCGCAAGGTGGAAGCCGTCCGACCTGTTTTCTCATTCAGCTCGGAGAATGACACATCGTGAGAGAGAGAGAGGGAGAAGAGAAGTAGTCCACGCTCTGCGCTCAGATTGTGAAACAGGTAGCCGAGTTATGTTGATCAGCATCCTGTGTAATGTAAAGAGCACGTGTCGCTTGAGGCAGCCTACTTACCGATCGCTCTTGCGGTCGGTCAAGCGAGTTGCACGATTTGCGATTGAGGAAGAGCGAGCGAGAGAGAGAGAGGGAGAATCGTGTTCCCTTCGAATCGTGTTTCTTCTTCTCTTTGGAATCGTTTCTATCTCTTTTTCCATTTCAGTCCTGCCTCTCCGAAGGTTATCGCAGCGACGTTTTATACATCGGTGTCGGCATAGTCGGTGTATTTACACGCGTGCGCGCGCGCTCGCTATTGTAAAATTAAACCTACTTCAGTCCACGGCAACGGGATACAACGAACGCGCGCGCGAGCCAGGCAAGTTTGTATTACATCCAACAACATCCGTTAATTAACGTTTGATTGCGATAATGCGGCTCGCGGTGTTTGCTTCATAAACGTAAACGATATCTACGAAATAAGCTCCATTATTTGCCATTTAAGCCACTCACCGCGCTCTATAACGGCGTTTATTAATACCGTTTCAGCCGCCGGCTTTTTGCGATCGCGGGCTAACCACACACACACACACACACACACACACGTGCAGAACGACGTTTTCGAAGAACGCGTAATTAGAAAAATAGTGACGTCGACCGAACGAGCGAGCGAGTTACCGGACGAGCGCGATAACCGGTTAATTCGGCTCGTCGAAAATCCGCAAAAGTCCCTTTGGCGTTCGATGCCTCAATTAAGGTGTTCTCGTTTGAAACGTTTCGTTTGGTAGGTGACTTTTAGGATTCTTTTTCTTTTTGATAAACACCACGAAACATACGATTCTGAAGTTTTGCAAAATATTTATCTATGTCTTAATTATATATTGTAGTTTCTACGTATTGTTATTTTCAATAAAGTTATAAATAATAATTCCGTCAGCGTTGAACACGATTCCGGACGCTGCAGGTCTGTGAAATCAAAATTATGAAAATATTATTAAACTACAAACTTGTGGTTATCGCCCCCACTAAGAATGAAGTCAATATCCTCAATATTTCGATTTTTAAGGACCAAAGCTGAAAAAATTGGCTGAAGATCGACTCTTCTCTCTTGTCACAAATCAATTTTCATTCCGCACCGTGGCCGAGGCGATATCCACAAGGTTATGGTTTAGTAATTTTCACACCGTTTTGATTTCAGGAGCCCACAATGTCCGGAATTGCGGCAAGCACGCGAGGAAAACTTGCGCTCAACGTTGCACAAAATTATTTACAACTTTATTACAACTAAATTAAAATTCAAATTATTCATAACTTCATCAATGTTAAGAATAATAACCCCATTTTTCAGTTCATTTTATTTCACCGTTAACGGGTAGAGGTTCCCTTTTAGTAGAAATTAATACATAATATCCCTCCCCAAAAAAACGAGAGATCAGAAGAACGAGAAACGTTGAAAACGAATAACGCGTTACGAAATTACTGTACGTAGTTAAAATACGGACAGGCATTTGTACAGAATTTCGGAGCCATCGCACGTCTTATAGATTATTAAAAAGCAAAAAGAGAAAAAAAGCAAATACCGAAAATCATCTGCGTAAAACGACGCGTCGAGTGAGAACACCCTTAATTCGCGCGAATTAGCCGCCTCACTCGGCCGCGAAAGGCAAAGTGCCCGCGTATTCCCGCGGTTGTTCGGGGGCTCGTCGTACACGGGGCGCGACACCCTTTCAAGAAACGCCGATAGATACTTTATCAACCGGCGGTGACAAGCGCCGGGCGCGCGGCACATCGGTGCGTTTCATAAATATTGTTATTGGCGCGCAGAAATCCGTGTGTCACACGCAGAAGTCATACGTTTCTCCCCGCGCGGCCGCGCAGCAGCCACTCCTCCGCAGCGGGAAATCCTTCTCTTCCTCTTTTCACCCTTATTCGCTAGCCGTTCTCCGCCGCGGCGGCCGTCGTGCGCCAGCCAGCGCAACCCTCTCTCATCCCCCTCCCTTCCCCTCCCCGCCGCTCTTATATCGCGCTTTACTTTCTTTCCTCGCTCTCTCCGCCTCGCGTTGTCCCGCTTTCTGCGCGGCGCCTCCTTTTTCTCTTTCTCTCTTCCTTCTCTCCGCTCTTTTTCACGCTGTGGAAATCGTTTGTCCCTACGGCAGACGTGCGGCCATTCGTCGGGGACGATCGAACGAAAAAGGGGGCGTAAACGGTATTTCTCGCGGACGGCACGGACATCGGCGTCAGCGGTAAATTCTAGACGACCGAAGCGTGGCGAGAAGTTCGCGAAGTACCGCAACGCCTCTCTCGAGCCCTCTTCTCTCTCTCTCTCTCTCTCGCTTCCGGGCAGCGGATCATAGGATAAACCATACTGTTATTGGCTGTCTATATTCGGGGTCAGGTCAGGCTTCGTATCCTCCCCGCCAGCGCCGCAAGTTGTCCGCGAGCTTTCATTTACCGAATTCCGAGTGAATTTCGGGCCGATCTCTCCTCCCGCTTCACCCCTCGGGTTGAGTTGACGCCTCTTAAAACGTTCCATCTTGTCGAGAGCGGTCGCATCGCGCGGAGCGATGCGTACGATCACTCGACTAACGACATTACGGGTCCCGCGACACGAGCTTTATCCGGATAAATTAATATCGCCTTGATGTATAATATCTCGCGTCATTGATAAGAAAAGGCTATCGGGAAATTAATCAATCTTCGTGTGGAAGTTATAAACTTCTCCCCCGCGCGCAGTAAGTTCCTTTAATAAGATTCTTCTGGTAAGCCGGGGGGCTTTTTGCCGAGTAGATTAATCGGACGAAGATAAACGGTATAATTCCCCGAGTGCGGTCGTATCGCGGAGCGAGCCTGACTTGTTTTTACGCGACGACGCGGCTCGCAAACACGCGTATGTATGCGCGCTCGTGCGCTCGAGGAAAGACGAAGAAACGCGAAGCTCTTTGCCTCCCGCCAATTTCGCGTGTCACCGTCAGATTTGAGGATCTCGCGGGTAAGAATAATCCCGACATCTCGGGGAAGCATTAAGAATATGTCACTCACGGGTCGAAATAATAGAGACACTATGGGAAAAATGACAAATCGAGCGCAAATCGATTGTGAAGTAATTCGATTAGAAAAGTATCGAGGCCATTTCGAGAGTTGAGATATTTATGAAGTTGACACTTTTCATACAAATTCTTTGAGAGATTAGCGCGATATTTTTAATTTCTACTCGTAATATCCTCTAAACTAAAAATAGGATTTTCATGAAAAGCTATTATGATATTAAAGACTAATATTCAGTTACTATACAGAATTTCAGAATTATTGGGCATTTTGTTTAGGAAAATGCAACGATGTAAAATTCGTAAGAGATCGGTCCAACAATTACGTCACGCTAAATTCGAATGTTTTTCACCGCCTTCCCCCGTCACAATTTCATCACAAAGTATCGACTTCCCTCCAATATTACATGACATATGGAATTACCCTCCTCCCCGCGCCGATTCAAAGAATAAAAAATATAGCTTGCAACTATATCGTGGGTGATAATTATTAGGATGCACGCTATTACCTTCTAAAATACAAATAATTTTTTGGCACATGATATCATATTAATTACTTTATTTTATAATTTTCATTAGTAAAAATATGTTTTTAAAAGAATAAATATTTAAAAATTAACATTTTGATTATTAATTCAGAACGATATCAAAACTTACCGGTATTTACCAAATGCAACTAAATGTATCACGAATGCAAACAAGGTGTATAACCACGCGCATATATGTTTGCAAATTATGCCATCTAATGTGACGTTTCATCCCCCCCCTCCCATCACAGACCGTCACGCGAGTTAATAGCCCACCCCCTGTGGTGTGACGTAATTGTTGAATGGCTTTTAACTTATAGTAATACCGGAAATACATACACACACACATATATTCAAATACATATTTTCGCATTTATAATATTGTCTTTATATATCATGTCTCAACTTCATTGCAAATTAAAATTTATTATTTAGGTAGTAAAATAAACGTATTGGGACTTAATTTTACTCGACAAACCAAATTTATTCGATTTTCTCCTTTCTTTCTTCCTTCTTTCTCTTAAATAATTCCACCTTTTTCCTTCTACTCTGCACGCGATTCAGGCGAGTGACGAATCAACTGTATCATTGCATCAATGAGAATATTTGCACTCTTTCTCATTTATAAATAATACTAATAACAACAATAACAACTAAGCGAGCGGGGCGACTTGTTATTCGATTACAGTTTCCCGTGTACCCGCTTTTATCTTCGCCTTTTCCGCCNTCCTTTCATCCGTGGGGGGGGGGGGGGTCGAACTGACGGACGGACGGACGGACGGACGTATGTACAAACGATAAATTTCTTCCTCTCGCTCTGCTTCGATAGTCCTGTCACAGGGGCGATACCGCCGCGCGCGGATACAGCGCGCGACGAAGCGAGCGCGCCGAGATTCGCTCGCTCGCGTCGATACGCGCGTCACGAGCCATATTTTATTCCGCGTATTATATGCGCGTACACGCGCGCCCGTTTGCGATGTGGACGCGCAAACATCGTCGGACGGGAGCGAGTCCCGGGGCGAGTCCTCAGAGCGAGTTTCCGCGCGCGCGATGTTTGCCGGCGCGGCTTCTTTCGCGACGAAAGCCGCGGCAGAGCGGATTGTCGGCTCCGTGAGGACGTCACGGATACCCCCCCCCCCCCC
>NW_014554836.1:1176381-1198548 GCF_001313825.1 Dinoponera quadriceps | reverse complement strand
CCCCCCCCGTTCCTCCGCGTGGAAATCGGCGCGCGGATTTATCGCCGTGATTCCGCGGAATCCCGCGATCGACGTCCGCCTTAATTGGCAGAAACGTTTGTTCGACGTTGCGCCGGCGGTTGCATTAGCCGCGATAAATAAACCGTGTTTATTCGCCGAACGAGGCAGCGCGAAAAGGCGCGACGCGCTCGCCCCTTCGGTCGAAGTTTCCCCGCCGGCGATGTTTTATGAATTTATATATCGAAAATGACGCGCGCCCCGTTCGCAAATGTTTGCCGAGCACCTGCGGAACGAGAGCGGTGGAAATAAATTGCGCGTTACTCGCCGACCAGGGGCGAGGATGGGTGGATTCTTCCTTTGATCATCCTCGTCTGGCCAGGTAATTGGCGTTATCGTTCGGTGAATGAGCGAACGAGCGAGCGAGCGAGCGAGCGGGCGGGCGAACACGCTCGTCTCGTCCTGCCTCGTCGAGCGGGCATTCCTTATTCATCCGGCGAAGTTTGGCGTCTCGAGACGACGAGAGGCCGCGGCGAAGTTCGTGTGTCAATAGGCGCGTGCATTATTCACGCCGGACTCGGCGGTGTTAGACGACGCAGAGAGAAGGAGAGAGAGAGAGAGAGAGCTTGACCGTGCTCACGCAGAGGAGCGGACGCGGCCGCTAGTTTAGCCGCTCGTACGCGGCTCGTAACGGATCCCGCGCGCTATTACATTATGCGGCCGTTTCGGAAACTGCAGCCGGAGACCGGCGGCAAGTGCGCGCACTCGCCGCGACGGCGACTGTTTAATTACAGAGCCGGATGCCCGGCTAAATATTCACGCGAGTGCGACGTGCCGTTCCCGGAGTGTCCATCTTACGCTCGCGTAATTGAGAATCGCCGGTAAAAAAAAAAACACGCACGAAGCACGCCCGTCATTGAGCGATCTACCGATTAATTAATCGCGTAACCAGCGTCACAATTGCCATCAACGATTCCACGCGAGGGAGGTATTAGTCGGATCGGCAGTCGTTACTTGACACGAATGCGGGGAATGAGAGACATTCAGCCTTGAATTCTGAGTGCAAATTACTTACAATTGATCGCGATTACCGCACGGAGAGACCGTGCTGCTGGAGTCAAGCGGTGATCTGTTTTTCAACCTCTCGAGTAACCCGTTTCACTTGGATCCGTTTCACAAAAGAAGGCAAGGACATCGAGTAATTGCTTGAACGGTGATACTTTTTTTCAGTGTGTCACATACATATTAGTCCTCTTCACGAGGCGATTGAACCGAAAGGTTCAAGTCTAATTTCGAATTCACACGGATCTAAGGTACGTCCAGTGGAAGGAAAGCTCCATCACTTTCTTCCCCGATAAGTTTCGTCCGTATCCAACGGGAGAATTGATTTCTCCAATTAATTCCCGGAAGATGAATTCCTTCCTGGACCGCCGCCGCGGATGTGTTCTGTGGCTCATCGAGACGCCGAAGGCGTCCCTGTCTTTCCTCCTTCGAGCGAATCTCACGTGAGACGGGCTTCAATTACCGACTCGCGAGTCTTAGAATAGCGACGTCGAGTGTCAAATCGGCGGGGACGATCGCTCTCAAATTATTTCGGGGACGAGCGGTGTGATTCGCGATAGGATGCAGGAGTAATTCGCCCAAATTGCTCCTTCGATCCGTTTCCAGGCGCTCCCTTTCTCTTGCCCCCCCCCCCCTTCGCGGAACACACTCGAAAAAACGACCGGGCTAAAATCTGGGTTAACGTTGAGAGAAGCGATATGAAAAGCTCCCTTTCCGTCGCGTGCGCGCGCTCAAACGGGTCAACGAGAATATAACCCGCGATTACTCCGCGCGCGCTTCGCAACGCGCGCGAGAATCGGCCCGGCGCTCCGCCGGGGAGAATCGTAAAGCGCACACGTGCGCTGCGCGCCTTCGCCGGGCTGAAAAATCGACGCGTTCCGTGCTTACGGGCCTCAAAGGGGAGAAATTGCCGGAAATTGGCCGTACTAAGCCCATAGACTCGTTACCGTCGTTTCGTTCCCGCTCAGTTCCCCCTCTCTCTCCTTCCCGCTCGGCTTTACCCGACTTGCCGGCCGCGGGAGAGCGAGCGAGCGCAATGCGCTCTCGGTGAGAATTTTTTTTCCACGCTTGTGACGAGATATCCGGCGGGTCGACCGAGTTCCTCGAGGGTGGCCTGGCGCAGTACATATCGATCGAACTAGGATTCGAGAGGTTCGCGTGTCACGGGTCAGGTGGGTCGCCCGCGAAGCCTTCGGCAGGAAGGCGAAGGAGAGAGAAGGGTGCTTTCGTTCCAGTTCTCGTATATACCGTAAGCACCGACACCTTCCGCCGACACCCTGTCACCTCTTCGGACCCCCGATCTGCAACGTCGCAGCGGCCGTGCATGAGAGCGTGTTTACGCAAAAATACCTACGAGTCGGCGATCGATCTTGAAGAAGCGGGTGTACATCGGGGATCATCGGCGGCCGCCGAGAGTGCGGCTCGTTTCGCGCGATTGCGAGGATACTCCGCGATAAAAAGAAAGGGAGAGAGAGCGAGAGAGAGAGAGAGAGAGCGAGCTCGTAAGAAAAGAGCGGCGAGCGGGCGGTGCGACGGCAATCACGCGAGTCGATACTAAAGCCGGACGCTGTTAAACCGGCCACGATTGGATAGCGCTTTTACGCCCGGAATTCCGACGAGCTGATTCCGCGAGTGCCGCCACAGCGGGCGTTCGGTCCCGCTTTTGATTTATTAATTTCTCATCACCGACTTGACGAGGAAAGCCGCGCGCGGCCACGTTTGCGCGCGTTGCGTCGCGTGTACACGCGCGATATATCGACGGCAAACACGCGTCCGGCCCGAAAAGGATCCCCACCTACGCTGCGTATACACGCTAACTGCTATCTATTTGTACGAATTCGTAGCCGAGGGCTCGTGTCCGCCGGCCGCGAGCGAGCGATCTGTCGGACGATCGAGGTTTCCGCGCGCGGCCATCGAGAAATTATAACTGTTTCCGATATGCCCGCAGGACTCTCGCACGGCCGTGTAATTAAGCCATTTCTATATTATACAGGACGAGGGAGTGCGAGCGGTGGACGTGAATCTGGTGCCTCCCGTCTCCCCGCCTTCCTTCTCATTCCTCTCTCTCTCTCTCTCTCTCTCTCCCGCGCGATACGAATTATACGCCGTGGCGCCTGAATAAATAACAGGCCGCCGGACGCCATCGAACACCCCGTTTACTCAATATTTAATCGCCCATTGTTCGACGTTCTCTTATATCCGCTAGCGCGCGTTCCTCCCTTTTTCGCGGCGCTCGTTCAACCGGACCGGAATAATGGTCCTCGGTGTAATCGACGCGCATCTCGGCCGCGTGCGAGAAAGAGAGAGAGAGAGAGAGAGATAGAGGGTTCGATATTTTCACGAGGAATCCGGGCCATCAGGCGCGCGCGCAACCGTCTTCTTCGGTCATCGTCGTCGTCTTCACGGTATTATTCACGGTGTAATTCGAATTTACCGGAGATTTAAGGAGTTGGGGGAACTTGGCGCCCCGAAATTAATGGGATACTTCGTGATCGTCGTGCCTGAATTATTCGCGAGCGCAACGTGTGTATCGACGAGATCGTATAAGAAGGTCGATTAATTACTTATTACGAAGGGACGTGTTTTATAATTAGTTCGTGTGAATAAACGATTAACGCAATTAAATCGCTCTTCATATCCGGCTCGTTGTTCGACGATGTTGTTTTCTCAGCCTAACGTCGCCGTGATGGAGATAACCCTTCTCTCTCTCTCTCTCTCTCTCTGTTTCTTCACTTAATATTCGTTAACTCGGATAATTGTATTTTTCTCGCCGTGTAAAAAACGCGCTCGCGTCCTCGGAAGCGTTTCTTATTTAAAATATTTTTCGTCGTTTCATTCCGGTCTCTCTTTGCTGTTACGAGTTGAAAACTTTTCGCATTAAGGACGGGGACGCTCCGCGCGAGAAATGATCTCTGTGTAATAGCGTTTCTGTTTTCGCCGTGCGCTCTCTCTCTCTCTCTCTCCCTCTCTCTCCTCTTCATTAAACTCTATTTATGTTTTTTCGCGGCAGCCAGTCATTAATCCCGCGACACCAGCCGAACTGATGACACGATTAATTCGGTCGCGATGCGATGCTCGGATAAGACCGCGACGCATCGCGTTGCGTCGTTATTCTGCGTGGCCTTAATGCGTTTCTAAGTATTTCTATATCCGATCGCATATTATATATTATATAGGATCCCTCTTTAACACTTAAAACCCCTCCCTTCCTGGGGAGAAGTTTTTTGCTGGCACAGTAAATTGTCATTACAGTGACACACAGAAAAAAGTAGTCTTAAGTCAAGAACGGATATTCTCATGTATAAGTAAGAATATTGCAATCTTTTTGGAAGATTTTTTGTCTTGGGTTGCATTCAAGTAATAATGCATCGATACAAATTTAATTAAGTCAAGGTTAGAAATCTTTTAAGAAGATTACAATATTCTTACTTACACATGAAAATATCTATTCTTGATTTAAGGCCGATTTCTTTTCTGTGCAGCGAAAAGATTTGTTACACGGCGAAAATAACTTTGCTATTGTGACAGAACGTCGTTGCGACAGCGATTAAAATTAATTGACATAATTAGCTATTAATACTTTTGACAAGTCCCTTCGCTGTCATCGTACACAAGATTTTGTGTTAAATCCCAGACATTTCGCACGTCCCAAACTGTCATCACACAAATTTTCCCGTTAATTTAACACAAAGTGAATATGTTGAAAGGTAACACAAATATTACGTCAACAATTAGCACAAAATTAGTATCCACAATATGTCGATCGCGCACTGAGGTATGAAATATATTATTTTAACACAGACATACGTTGAATATCGACCTGACACGAAAATATTGAGATAACATAAACGCAATTAAATGTTAAACTAACACACGGATATGTCAACAATTTTAACAAGAGTCGTTTTAGAACACAATTACAAAATATATTTTTTTTTACTGCGCAATAACGAACAATTTGCTGCGCTACCGCAAAAAACTTTTCTCCGTGTCTCTCCCTCCCTGATGTACATATATATATATATATATATATATATATATATATGTATATATATTATATATACTACGCGTATACGTAATATTATCGTGACGAGAGGCACGACGTGCGGGCGAGCCTGAAAGCTCTCTGCAGCGATAAAGCTTCCGTAACAAGTATCCATTATGCAGTCGCTTCCCGGGACCCGGATTTGTCGATAATATCGCCCTTCTAACTTCTGCCACCTGCGCGAGGAACTTTTATGAAATTTACATACCCGCTGTGTCCCGGTCTCTCTATTTAAATTGGCATTCGAATCGTATATGGAAGGCGCGTTAATACTGTATACCGCGCAGACCGCGGAGCGAAAATAATGGCGCTGGGTCGATCAATTTTTATATAATTTCGCGATCCGCTCTCGCTCGGCCAGGGGATCGGTTATAAAACGACGAGAGGAGCCCGATTTGCGAGTGACGCGATCGAGCGCCGGCAATTTCAGACGAAATCGCTCTCGGCCGCATCAAACCGCCTCCAGATCGCCGCCGTGTATCGCGCTTACAGATATATTCCGCGTATTTGCCCAATTTCTTCGCTCACCAGCGGAGGCCGGCGGTTTTTTAATAATGCGCCGCGGTACGGCAATGCGATACGCGTGCATAAAACGTAGGAGGAAAATGCGAGAGCAACCGCGAGTTTCGGCGAGCCGATCCGCTCGTAAGACGAATCTTCGTGTTATCGGTGCCGCGAGCGAGAACGGCCGGGACTTCCCATTGTGCGGTAGGAGGGGGGGAGGGATATACGGGGTGAGGCAATAACTGTTACATCACTTTGAATCTCGTCGAGATACGGGAGAGAAAAATACACGCGGAAAAAACAATTCCGTTGGTGTAACTGGATTTTCCATTGCCTGAGGACCGGACGAGAACTCGGTTGGAGCTGAAACGGAGAGATTCACGCAGGAGGCCCTCTTAGTCGGTCAACTGCTCTCTCAGTTGTCTTAACTGAGTTTTAAAGACACTGCGAGGCTTAGCCTCGTATTTTCAGTGGCGCATCGAGATCATTCGTAAATTTATAGTACTTATCAAGTAAACTTACGTTTTTATACATTCATTTCATTACCTGAGGAGCAAATTTTAATGTGAAAAGAAGTTTAGATAAGCATGTATACACGATATTATAAATACGAAATTTGTTTTCTTCATTTATTTATTTTTTATTAATGTTATATTTGTGTACATCAGTTGGTGTAATAGAGATATACAGATTACAGAAAGAAGCAAATGAGTGTTTAAATGTGTGTATATATGTACGTATTTCGAGTATTATTATAAATCGTAAACTTTACGCCGCGGTAGTTTTCGAAAGTGATCGGTAATTCTGAAATTTATTTTCGTAAACGTGAAATTTTCCCAAACTTCATCCCAGTCGTTAAGAAGATACTTTTACTCCTCCGAGATATTCAAGCCGGTGAAACTTATTGCCTCGGCCTGTATGCACGGTGAAGTATAGCAGCCGTCGCCGAAATTAAATAGAATCCCGCGAACGCATAAATCGGCGATACAGCCGAAAGCGGTCGCGCGCCGCCAACGTGACTGGACTCGGGCGCGATGAATTTTCCAGATTTATCCCCGTCGTGGAAATAACTGCTTAATCGAGTTAGTTAGTCCGGATGACGAGGAGGGGAAAGGGTCGGCGGAGATTTTCATCGTGCTGCGAGCACGTTCGAGAGAACCGGCCTTAATTACGATCCCTTCCGGTGGTATCTGGTGGTAAAGACGACCGCGGCTTTTGGACGGGAATGTTAGATTAGGTGTTAGTTTCGTGCCGCTCGCGAGCGAACGCGCGTTTACGCTCCTCCGACCCGGCTCCGTTCCGTGTGTTTCGCGTTTCCGCTTCTTGCCTCGAGCATATGCGCCACGGCGGCAACACGATCCAGCCTTTGAATCGGAATATTGTTTCGCCGCAAGGATATCGCGTTCGTCTCGTCTCGTCGCGGCGAGGTCAATCCGTCGCTTGCCGAGCGCACGGCTCCGTCTATCTTTTGATACATAATATATCTTTATATACATGTGTCATGTATATTTTTATGTCTAATATATCTACATATACGTGATATCTTTTGATATATAATAATGTTTATATACATAATGGAGACAAGAAGATAATAAAAAAAAAAAATCATCGGGGTCGGCGATGACGTCAACGACGACGACGATGACGACGCGAGGCCTCGTCGCATTGCGAAATTTATGATCGACGACCGGGATTCTCCATCCGAATCTGCGAATATCCTCGTTACGTTACATCGGTATTACGTATTCTCGATAATTGCGGGAATTATTGATGCGACGATCGGCAGGGATACTCCATCTTTCCCTCTCTCTCCCTCTTTCTCTCTCTCACTCTCTCTCCCCCTCTCATGATCGATTCATGCGTGCTCTTAGTTGAAAATGAGCCAAACGTCCAATTTCCATAGAAACATTTCCGCAACGAAGACTTTCACGTTGAAAGGGAAAATTAATTTTCGCTGACGGCGGTGCGCGAGAAGGGTGAACGGGTCCGCGGAGAAATCGAATCACCGACGTTCGCGAGACGTTGTTTTCTGTGAGTGAGAGAGAGAGAGAGAGAGAGAGAGAGAGAGGAAAAAAAGCGGAAAAGATAGAGGAAGAGAGAGAGAGGGAGAAAGAGAAAGAAGGAAGCCACGAGCACGCCCTCGGATACACTTCCTTTCAAGGACCACTCAGCGACCGATCGAAAAGGCGTCCCTCTAAATTTCACGGCCTCTTCGCCGCTTCCGCCGCCGTTACTCGCTCGAGATATGCCCTTCTCGTCTTACACACCGGTGACCCTTCTCCCGCAGAGTTTTCTTTCCATTTTCCTCCTTTCGTCCTTATTCCGTCAACCTCTTATCTAGTCCTCTACTTGGTCTACCACGATTAGGCGTGCCGCGCGTCTCAGAGGAATTACATAATGATTTTTTTTTCTCGCGCGCCGCTTCTCGGTGTCTTCGTCAATCGCGGGTTCCCTCGAATCCGTTCGTACCTTTGACTGTAGAAGCAGTGACTACCAGTTTCCCCACTCTCCCCATTCATCGTGATGCTGAGAAATTTATTCAAAATCTTCGATACTTAGTCGAGATTTAAGCTCCGATCAGAGACCGGGAAATATAAACATATTTTAAAATGTACCGATCATAATGAAATCTATTTTGTATTCTGCGTATAATAGTGTGAAATGTGCAAATAAAGATTGCACTTAATTCAGTAGACTTGATTAGTTTGAGGTGTCAAATCATGAAATAATAATATTTTAACTTTTATACATAAAATATAAACGGTTAGATTACCTATGATAAGATGCAGCAGATTGTTTGCCCTTTTACTTTGATACCTTGTAGATTAACAGCCTTGTACAACACGGTAATACCACCATTTTCAAAAACGCTTAACTCTTAATTCTTTTTATATTTCACTGTTTCGATAATAATAAACGAATTGCCGCGGATCGCTACTATCTAAAAAACACTCGGCAACTGATGGAATTCTAATTCTTGTATTCTTCAATTGGCCGGACGCGACACGCCTTGGCCTACCAGTCTGAAGTTAGCTGGTCCACATTTCTATTATAGTAAAAAGTTCGTACATTCACTTCGACACCCGGCCTCTTCGTGACCTCGATATCCTCCTTCGACGATCGAACGTCGATGGACGTGGAATCGTGACCAGGTGATTATCCGTAAACGGGGGGACGGACGATGATGAGGGGTTGAATTTCAGATGGCACATTCGAGAAGCTCGAACAAGAGCGACAACGTGCGGTGCGAGAGCCGCCTAATTCGCTCGAAAACCGCCGCCCTCGTCGCCGGGGCGTCTCGTTAATACCTCGCTTCTCGCGCCTAATTTCAATTTTCCATCGGGCCAATAGCGGCCGTGCTATTAGCGCGAACGAGCGAGCAATTGTTTATCGACAGGCAGCGGGGAATACCGCCCGGGCTCTCGGATGGGCCGATTAGAAGGAGGTTTCGAGCGAGTTATAGCAGCCCCTATCTACACGTTCCGCGAAGAAACCGCCGTGCCCCTTCGCCCCGCCGATCCCTCTCGCGCGAGCGAGCGAGCGAGCGAGCGGATCGATCTCTCGCTCGCCGAACGATTAAGGTGAAAACAATTTGCGTTCAGGTGCCCCGGAACCCCGAATATCCTTCCTCCCTTTACCACCCCCCGCCAACCCCTGTGGTTCTCCGCTCGGAGTTTCGTTAGCAGGGCGACCTCTCGACGCCACCCGTTATTTATACCCGTAAATTGATAATTAGATCCTGTCCGCACCCGTCCGCCACCCTCGCCGGCCTTCCTCCCCCTCGCAGTCCCTTCCGCAGAAAATTGATTCTCCGGATTGCGCGCGCGAGAAAGAGAGAGAGAGAGAGGTCCGCGATCTCCTGTATTTTTTTTCGTTCCTTCCTTCTTTCTCGCTCGCTCGCTCGCGCTGCGTCGAAATCTCCGAACCCAACCTGCCCTCATCGCGGCAAAGTTCCTGATTGGCGGGTCCTGGCATTCGCGGATCAATGGCGATTTAATTAAAGATTATAGCTCGTCGAAAATTAAGATTAATCGTGCTCCCATCTGCGCGGTGAAGGGGCACGCGGCTGCCTGGAGGAGACCAAGGGGGGATGCAGGAGGAGTAGGTGGAGGAGGAGGAACCAAGGCGAGGGCGTTTCGTTCTCCACGACCTCGCGGCCAACGGCCTTAATTATACGAAGAGCGACCGGGCTCGCTCGTCGTCGACGTCTTCGTCGAGGCCTACCGTGCCGGACGGAACGAGATCGGGGACAAGAACGCGTATCTCTGCTTCTTTCTCAGCTAAATACTACGCCCTCCGCGCGAAAAAGGAAAAGAAGAATTAGCCCTCACAGCTAAAAATTCGCGTACGCATGTGAAAAGTGGCTTTCCACGTAGTACAACTGAAACCTCGTCAATTTAGCTAATGGTTTTTGTCCCCGTACCTAGTTTTCAGCTGCCACAGCTGAAAATCAGGTCTGGTAACTAAATTTCAGTCGTACTACATGGACAGCTAATTCCCATTTTCCGCGCGCGACCCGGAAAAGCGACTCGAAGAAGAGAGAGAAGGAGAACACGCATATATGAAGTTCCGAAAATAAAATCCTCTCTCTCTCTCTCTTTCTGTCCCCCTCGCAGCCGAGAGGATTCCCAGATGAGAACCAGGCTCGGACGTCACCGATTTCCGCGTCCGAGCTGGCGACGTCCGGCCGTCGCTCGGCCCAGCCTCGTACCGCGTGTTACAGCGCGCTCCCGGCGCGTTAGTTATTACACCCGCGGTCCTCGATAAAATGTGCCGAATGTATTACTCAATTTTCTGCGTAATTAATTGGCCGTTCGCGGAGATAACTCGATTCCGATAGCGCCGGCGTGTAAAACCGACGGCGGGGGCGTTTGCGAAATTTGCGTCGCGCTAATTCCGCGGATTCGGACGCGCGCATTAGCCCCGGCGTGCTCCGCGTTTCTGTTTGTACAAAAATTATAGATAACGCTCGCGAAATATTCGCCCACATTCTGCGTTCGCACGAACGCGCGTTACAAATATTATCGCGCGTATTTAAACTATTTAATAATCGCCCGGCGATAGTAGGTTTGGGAAAAAAAAGTATTTCAGTAGCGCGCTCTCGCTCTCTCGTACCTTAAAATAGCACGATTTAGGGTAATCGTATCGTAAGCCACCGGATTTTCAGCGGTGATATTTAGGGATATGAATTAAAATATTTACCGAGGGAAATACTGCCCTATAAACTTGATTTAATTATCTAAATAATAATTGTTAATTTTAAGCGAAATTAAGAGAAATGCATACACACATAATATATATTACAAACATGGGGATATTATTTATTTTTTATTCTTCTTACTAACGTTTTATTTATACGTCAGTTGAGCTAATAGAGGTGTACACATAATAGAAAATGATATATCAATATTTAAATATGTACATATGTACCTTTATATATTGCACGTATTATTTAATATAATTTGTTATGTCTATATTTTTAGAACGAAAGGGTCAACAATTCTGAAGTTTCTATATAACGTTTCTATATTAGTCCTTAATATCGCAGTAGTTTTTCAAAAGGATTTTTGAATATTCAAGAATAAAAAGTCAAAGTTTAATCAATTAGAGCAAAACCGATCGAAGAGATATAAATTCGAAAATTTACGTGTGCAAGTACAGAATATTTGCTTACCTCGCAAATATGATTTAGAAGAAATAAAAAATAGAAGTTAAAAGTAGGAAAAATAATTTGCCGGCTCAGCAAACTGTTGGTTACTACGAGAACTAACGGCAAAAAGATTTGTTACACGGGAAAGGTAATTTTGCGGCGGTAGAGAAACGTCGTTGGGACACTAATGAAATTTAATTGGCATGATCAAATTATTTCGCTGTCCAGCAAATGGCAATTAATATGCTTAACAAATCTTTTCGCTGTCCCTGTAATAATTAACAATTTGCTGTGCCAGAAAAATATTTTCTCCGTCTACGTGTAGAGCAAGTTCCAACGAATTCTTGAAAAACTCATATCACGCCCGCAACTATCTTAAACGGTCAACGGGACGTGCAATTTAGAATGACGACCGGTTATGAAAATACAAATCACGGATGGAACCACACGACAAAGAGAGAGAGAGAGAGAGAGAGACGAAGAGATATCGGAACCGCGAAACACCGATCGCGCGACCAATTCGCCGGCGCGTCGAGCGCGGTTGTTTGGAAAAGCGAATCAAAAGCCGACTCGAGCCGCGACATTCGCTGGCACGGATTCGTGCTGGCGCCGTAGTCGTATCAAATTGAAAGCGCCGTCTAATGAAACGGAATAATCGCCATCGCGGGGGGACAATCGGAGGAGAGAGAAAGAGATCTCGGATTTATCTATATGTCGCGTCGCCGGAGGAGAGCCGATCTTTATTGATTCCGAATGGCTCGATAAAGAGACCGCTTTAACGCGTGCGCGCGTTTTCACGAGGTAGGAAAGAGCGGAGGCGCGATTTACCCCCGGATAGAATTATCGTTAAATCATCGACGGGGGTGAGGAGAACAAAGAAGAGAGCGGGTGGAGGCGAGATAACGCGGAACGATCGTAAACTTTACGACGGCTTATTTCAGTCGGCGAGGTGCGTTCGCTCGCCGTTCTTCTATAGCGTCGCCGACTCGCTGGACGAAAGAGGAGGAGAGGGAGGGATGAGCTCTCTTTCCGTTATGTGTGAATCCGCCTTTATCTCTCGCATGGAGTGAGAGAAAGAGAGAGAGAGAGAGAGCGATCAACGACTGGTTCCCCGCGGACGAAAATCGCGTCTGTCGCGATTAAAGAGAGCCAGCACAGCGTCTAATGACATTTGCTCAGTCAACAAGGGCGCGTTTGCAAAACGCGCTCACACGCTTTACCGGTCGGACGGAGGCGAGGCGAGGGGGTGGACTCGCGAGCGAGCGTGAACGCGATTCCGTTGTTTTCGAAAGGGGCAAAGCGAAGCGAGCAAACTTTTCGGGACAAGAATAACACGCCGTTTTCACGGTCAATATTATTTTTCATTGTTCCTGTATTTGTTACGCGCGCTTGCCAAAATAGTCCGCGCCGGCGATATTTGTCGGCCGGGCGAGAGAGAGAGAGAAAGAGAGAGAGCGTGCGTTTCGGCGTTACCGTAAATTCCGCGTCTCGGGAGAGATTATTCTTGCGTTGTTCCTCCGCCGTCGAGGTACCGGAGAGATCGCTCCCTCTTACCCCCCCTCCGGGAAACCGGCGATACGAATTTTTGACGGCGTATTTCCGCGGCTCGAGCGCGCGCGGATGCGATTATTCCGCGGATACGGTATTTCGGCGGGCGCGGCACTTAGTTTGGCAGCCGCGACCGATAAAGCGGGACGCCCGCTCGCTCGCTCGCGGGACGTGCCGTAAGAAAATGATTCCCTGCAGGAAGTTAGATAGCCGTAAAAGCCGCGTAAATCAAACCATGAAAGATTTACGGTGAGTCACTATTAACCCCGGATTTATGTACCACGTCAGCTGGTTGTATCAGGCGTCGTTTAACCGGCGCGTCGAGGTCCGCGAAAGAAAGCGCCGTGTCGCTTCAATTAAACCGTCGCGATCGCTGCTGCCGCAGCAACGTCTCACCGATAAGACGCGTCTATTCGTCGGTTCGGACGCGGGGTGCACCGTACGCAGGGGTGTGGAAGAAGCTTCATAATTTCGGAACTTTTCGATGCGTCTTGTGATCCCATTTTCGGTTCTGTTTCCTTCTCGTTCTATACTTCAAGTTCACGGCGAGATGTAATATTGAGACCTAACGTAAAAATAAAAGCAACACTAATTATATTAATCTGTGCTTGTGCGAGAGAATTATTTTCTAATTTCGTATTTAATATCAGTTATCGGGTGACATTATATGCATTAAGTGATATTTTATATTAATATTTTATATCGTATAAGAGTAAAATATTTTCGTTTTTATAACAAAGGCTAATCATTAAGTATTCCAGAATAACAGTTGATACAGAAAAACATTCTTTCCGAGATTTCGGGTTTCCCTCCGCCTCTGTCGCCACCGTGTGACGTAATCTTGCACGTAAAACGCGAAGGGATGTTCGTGTGAGGAGCGAAATTATTTCAGCTCATTTTAATTCCCGTCTCAGAGAAAGATGACAGAATCCATCAGAGAAGATGAAAGAATGATGGAACAGAAAATGGAAGAGGTAGACAGAGAAATGTAATTCGTGTTATCCGAACGATGGTGTTCCGTTCGGGTTCCAGATTTCATGAAATTTCGCGCAGTTGTAGAATCTCCAAAATTTCATTAAATATCTGAACAATCTAACTCGACTACCACTTGACGAAGACTCGATATCGAAACACCGCAGGACGTTCACTCTTGTTAAGGAGTACAAAAGTAGATCATTCTCTCCCTCTTTCTCTTCCGCAAGAGGGAATCGTTCGGCCGCGCGCGGCGTCTTCGCGAGCTGCTTGGCCTCGATCAGACGTCGAGATCGGGCATGATTATGTTATCACGCTCGTCCCGCGCGACAATCAATATTCATGAAATTTTCGTCAATTTACAATCAGCGCGATAATTTCGGCGACGGGTAATTTGTAACGGCGCACTCGTTACAGCAGAAAAGTGGACGATCGCGGGTAACCGCGATCGCGCGCTCGTTTTTAACCCGGCCGCACGCATACATCGCGTTCGCGGACGCGAAAACGAGGCTCGTTATAAACGTTAAATAATATTCAGAAGAGTCATCCGAGCACGCCGAATAAAGAATCCCAATTGCGGCGGTATTTATGCGGATGCGGTCGACGAATTTTCGGTCCGTTATTCCGCCTGTCACTGTTCGCGACTACTCCGCGTGTTTTCGTCGTGTAACAGATATATGCATACCGCACACATTTCGCGGAAAATAACGAAATAATTATCAACGAAGCTCGGCGCATATCTCGTGCCCCACCGTGCCCGCCGGCGCTCATCAGGCAATTATTAAGGATGTATTGCTCGTAAGTCGGAATGATGAAAAATTTATGAAGAAATTACTAACTGATCTATATTGTGTTTAAAAGTGACATGAAAAGTTTGACAATAATGCAGAGCGGGGATCAAAAGTGATTTTATTTTAAAAGAGGTGAAGCGAAGTGAGTTTAATAAGAATTCGATGGAACTTGGATTGCGTATACATTGAAATATTAATCCAATTTACTACTCGCGTAATTTGTGCAAAAAGAGATTAATCACTCGAGAGCTGAAATATTCGTTACTAAAGTCGGCACTTTTTATACACATTCCTTGGGATTAGCGTGCGATCTTTAATTTACATTTTTAATATCTCTCTTAAACCAAAAATAAGACTCTGATGAAAAACTACCGTGATGTTAAAGATTATATGCAGATATAGTACACGCAAATTTCAGAATTATTGTTGATCATATCGTTTTAAAAATACCGCGGTGTAAAATTCATAAATTGTAATAATACTCGAAATGCACACACATATATGCACGTATTTGAACATTTATACATCTCTTTCTATTATCTGTGCATTTATGTTAAATCAACCGATGCGTAAATATAGCATTAATAAGAAAAATAAAAAAATAATATTTCCGTATTTGTAATATTGTATATATATATATATGTGTGTGTGTCTACCTCAACTTCGTTTCGAGCCAACATTTATCATTTAGATAGTGAAATAAATGTACGGGAACGTAATTTTGCTCGGTAAATGCTAAATTTATGAATGGCTCCTTTGATGCGACTGAAAATACAGCACCAACGCAGAGTAATACATCCTTGAGCGGTAACGGATCGAAAGCGATCGCGCCAAATTCTCCTTCCTTCCTCTCCCGGAAATCATTCGCGTTCACACGAGGAACCCGCCGCGAGAACCCGTTGGAACAGCGGCTCACCGCTCGCTCTTCACGAACCCCCGCCATCTGCATGCGCCGACATATATCGCCGCACTCCACTTGGATCGAAAAACTTCGCCACTCGGCGCGAGCATTCGCGTCGAGAGTAGACCGAATCGAAATAAAATGATGGCTACGGATACGAGTCGGGATTAGAAACGCGGCCGAGTCTCCTCAAGTGGCGCCGAGGAGCGAGAAGGGAGGGAGAAAAACGAAAAGACCGGGAGTAGAGCGAGGAGAGAAAGCGGAAGTGGCGGACCAACCACTCTCCGCCACCTCGATTGATCGGACTTCCCCGAAAAAATGAAAGGCGAGGCCCAAGTTCACAAGTCGATGATCGATTCGATATCGATGATCGATCTTTCGGTCTGTTCGATTTGATAACTATTAAAGTCTCTCATTGATGCAAAGAAGGATCGAAGTTGCATTGATGGCAGATCCGAAAATGACGTTTTGTTAATGTCATGTCGATGTACAGTCGGTATTTAGTTATCTGTACTGATGTAAAATTATTATTTTCGGCGCCGACCGTACGCACTTTTTAATTTTGATCATAAAAATAGCTAGGAGAATCATTTGTCTAATAAATGTCGCTATAGTGTCAGTGATAATAATTTTACATACATGTTGCTACTGCTACAAAATGTCGTTGGCACCGAAAATAACTGTAATTTTCTATCAGTGTATATGATATACATCATATACACGGGAAAAATATTGTTAGTAAAAATGACCACAAAATGTAATGCCGGACCATACCGGAATTATAAATGAAATTATGATGTGTGCTGTAGTGATATATTTCATTATACACATCACTAAAGATTATAACACATATAATAATTTCCGTCATAATTCCGGTATGGTCCAGCATTACAAAATTTTATGGCAATTTTTACTACAATATTTTCTCCGTGTAGTCGATCGATTATTGATCACTTATTCGGTATCATCTCCAATCGTCGAATCATTATATTCACATATCATCTTAACGCGGGCATGATATAAACTGAATAACGACTAGATCGTCAACAACTACAGATTGTCCCAGATCAACATGGCAAGCTTCGTGAAGGCGTGCAACGTTAAAGATTTAAGTCCTGAACAAAAAGTCCTCTGCCACTTCGCAAACAACACGCAAATTTTTGTTAATTAAAGGAACGAATAAGAATTTAATTAATTAATTATAGAAGCCTCTATACACGGTTACTTTCAATAATTAATAATTAGCAACACGGAACTTTACGTGTTGCTTGCAAAATGCAACGAGACTCTTTTCTTCCCCCTAATCCATTTTACGCCCTCACCAAGCTCGCACCATATTGATCCGGGACGCCCGGTGTAATATCTTCTAGATATCGCGATGAAGTCTTATATCAAGTCGAACATTGATTTCCACATGACTTCGACATAACTTCGACACGATTCCGAGCGGATTTTTCATCGACGCGCGAACCCGAGGGGACCACGGAGACGCGGTTTTCTCACGAAGAGTTACACCCTCTCCCGGGGTCATCCGGCTCCGCGGAGTGTTTGCGGAAGAATTCGGGTAACCACTTGGCCGATCGTGAAATTAACTGCGCTACCCACCGTCACCGTCGCCACCGCTGATTATTGTTATAGTTGGCGGCGCGCCAACGGAGTTGGCGACCGGATGCCTCGGGTTAGTCGTGGCCGGGGATACGAGTTCGACGTCTCGCGATCGCCGTTCGCTCCAGGATCCAAGGGGATGAGCGAGAGGAAGGGAGAGAAAAAGGAAAGAGAGACGGGTAGATAAAAGAGACGACGGATTGCGGGGAAATTGCAATGGTGGTCGTGTCGCGGTTGACGACTGGCGGAACACGCGCGTTTCTCGCGAACCCGTTTTCGCCTGCGCTCGGCCCGGCGAGTTAATTGCCGGGACATCGCGTGACCATCCGCACGCCGACGACGAGGGTGCGTCCGCCGGCGAACGCGATGCAGATTCTTATTTCTGCCTGTGCGTTTTTCTCCGTCTCTCTTTTTATTGCCTTCTCTCATACTCTCTTCCTCTCTTTTTCTCTTTCCGTTCCTTCGACGTTGCGCTCGACCATTTTTCACGTAACTTATCGGAGCATCTCATGAGGAAAATGCGTGGGGAAGTAGGAACAGGATGTGGAAAAAGAGAAGGGGGGCGAGGGAGAGCTAAATGTACGTTTTTATCAGAGGCACGCCGTCGTCGCCGTCGTCGTCGTCGTCGTCGGGGAGTCAACGCGCGAAGCGGCGAATTCTCGCGTGCGTGCGCACGACTCAAGGTTAACTAATTAACAGCGTAATTAACACGCTGAAAATTTGCCTTTATCGGCGGCCGTAATTTCGCGGCGGACTAATGAAATTTCTCTTAATATATCGTGCGCGCATAATCATTGATTTCTGTTCCGGAATAAATCTGTTCTCGTCGGCGAGGGAGGGGGGAGTATTGATACAACAGAGCGCGAAGTGAAAGGTAATTAATTAAGTTCTGTTTGCAGAACCGTCCGCTGATTGATTGCGTGGTCTTGCGTAAAATTCGTTTACGCGATTATTTTGCGGAAAGAAATTTAATGCGCAATCGAGTTCAATCGCGAGTTCCGCTCCTTGATAAATCGCGAGCTTTCCTCCCCCCCCCCCTTCCCATTCTCATTCGCTCTTTGCGCGTCTCGTGGATAAATCGAGCACGCGAAGAACATTCAGCGAAGAAAAAAACGTCTGTGTGCGCGCGGAACGAGCACGCCCAATTTAGCTAATTAGGGGAATATTAATTAATCGAGTAAATAATTAACGATCGGGAATGCGTAATGAGATAGTTATCGGGTCTCGATCGATGGTGTGCGCCGGGACGCGTATTTCCGCCGCGTGAACGCGCCGCTCGCTCGCTCGCGCTTCTCGGCTCGCTGCCAGCTTTGTGACGCGCCGTATAAACGAGATCCTTTCGTGCCTCGATAATGCGTCCCCCCCGTCCCCTAATAGCGACGTGTACACGCCGGGATAGGAAGTAAACGCATGGGAAAAGTGAGACGCGAGCTCGCGACGACGGTGTCATTAATCAAAGTTGCGCCGGCAAGTATGAGCCGGCCGGGCGCAAAGGGTTGGAAATTGTCGAACTCGCGCGGCCCGACGACGTCGTTGCGGTATCGACGCACCGATCGATCCACCCCCCTTCCCCTTCCCCCCGAAGCGGCGGGGAACATTTTCGGTGAATGGGGCAGAGCGATCGAATTATGAGCGCGACGATTTCATTGAATTACGCGGACAAGCGCGTGTGTCTGTCTCTCCTCCGTGAGGAAGGAGCTCGATCGGCCCCGGCGATGTGTTCCTCGGCGAGGCAGTGCAGTCGAATCGAATTGAGACGAGAGCGGGGAAACTCGCGCGGCCCCAAGGCGAGGGAAAAGGAAATCGGCCGGCGCACAGCGACGCACGGGGCGCGACGTTCGAGCGGAGGAAGCAGGTGTCGCACACTCCACAAGCTGGGACAGCACACCGTCCGTCTGTCCGACCACGTTTCATAGCACTCGGTGTACCCGACGCGCAGCAACGAACACTTCCTTCTTCCCCGGTGGTGGTAGAGGCATATGTACTTTCGTATAAATGCGTTTGCATGCAGTGCCAGCTGGCGCTACCAGTGTGGTTCTATTTGTGTATTTGTACGCGCTCTCGTGTACGTGTGTCTCTATGCGTGTACGTGTATGTGTCTCTGTCTATCTGTACGCATGTATGCGTGTGTCTCTGTCTCTCCGTGTCGTGTCTCCCCCTCACAAAGGAGACCAAACGCAACCAGCGACTTACTTTTGATGCATTATGTCCTCCTCGTTTATTGTCTCTCTTTCTCTCGCTCGCTCTGTGATCCCGCACGTTGTTGAACCCCCCNCCCCCCCCCCCCCCCCCCGTAGCTTTTGCACGAAACCGAAGACGCGAGCGATCGGCTGCCTGCATCTCTCCACTTTCCGTTTCTTCGACTTCTCGACATGCATGCATGCACCACTCTGGATGTACTCTCGCGCTTGCCGAGTGAAATCGCGCGCAGGGCGACGATACACACCGTTTCAGCTGGATAGGCTGGATTTTCGGCCTCGTTTCTTTCCCTCCTTTCGTATTTCTTCCTTCGCTCGCGTTTCCCGTCGCGTCTGTTATTTCCTCGCTACGACTTCCGCCGGTAATTCGCGACGGTCTACGTACTCTATATCGTTATGCGCCTATTCTCTCTCTCTCTCTCTCTCTGTCTGTTCTTTCTCCTGGTTTTTCTCCCGGTATTTTACATCCGGATATCACACTTCACGATTTTACAGTTTATCGCGTTACGTTTCGTACGTTCCGCCTCCTCGGAACGGTGTGTTTCGTTAGCGAAGCGCGTTGCACGAGAACGAGGATACGGAAAGAGGGGTTGGGAGGGAATCGTCGTTACCGTAGAGATGGTTACGAGCAGTCGTAGACGCCCTTTTCGCACGAGCCGTTTATCAATAATGATGTCGGCGGTGTTTGCGCGCCGAGGTTACGCGGAGGTACAAATGAGAAGTTTCAGGCGACGCGACCGACAGTGGTTCGTGCGAGAAGAGTGCGCACCTTGCCCAGGTAGACTCGGCCGGCGCATTCGTTCGGTGTCCGATTAGTGTCGGTGTAGTTCCACTGGAGCGGGTGGGATAGGAACACGCTGTGTACAGCTAGCGCGACGCATGTGCTCGCTGCAACGGTGAATGCAGTAGTGAATGATACGGCTTGGGCGTTTAACAATAGTTGTGTGTGTGTGTTGGTATGTCGGTCTCTTGGTTCCCTCGGTTGCTCCGTACTTTGATTTGTTGTGTTGTTACACGTCGCACGGTGAAAGCATCGGCAAAGCCCCGTTGACGGGCGGCGAAAACTTGACGAGCGATGATCGCACGGACGTATATCGAGGCCTGTGACGGTGATTACGTGATTGTGCATACACTTGATCGTCTTCTTCCTTTCTCGTCCTCGACTGTCTGGTATTATTATCGGCGTACGAGTAGCTGTTATACGTACGTAGACAGGCGCGCGGCCACACGTACGCACACACACGCACACACGAGGATGCGAATCTGCCTGATATTCCCCTTTCACGCGATTGACACTCGAGCGTCGAGATTCCCTCTCGTTGTATACGCCGCTCCACCAAAGTCACATCTTGTCGCGGACCAAACACGAACGTTTCTGGCATGTATGAGTGTACATGCATATACATACATACATGTGTATGCATCGACGCACGAAGATTTCATGATTTAAAATTACTTCCCGGTAAACGCTTATACGAAGTTGCACGGATAATCACATTCCGATTGTTAGGTATGTTACTCTAATTAAGCTTCCGGTAGGAATTTCTTTGGCTACCGCGAGATTAACGTTCTAGTTTAAAGCTTAGGGGCGATAGGGAAAGCGCGCGGGAGAGAGAAAGAGAGAGAGAGAGAGAGAGAGAGACTCGGAGTGATCAAAGTCAAATGTCTATTATGCACATCCCAACTTCCCTTTGCCCGCGTAGTTTCACTCGGTTAACATCGAATTGGCTTTTTCCTCGTTTGTCCGCCGTCAGCTCGTCGCGCCCGCGCCCCGTTTTCGTCTCTCGCGTTCTCGCCCTTTTTCCTACTTTTCTGTATATCGACTTTTCTCTCTCTCTCTCTCTTTCTCTCTCACTCCCTTCGCTCTATTTCTCTCACCCACACAAACACATATGTACACGTGTATCGTCTCTCTCTCTCTCTCCGCCTTTCTTTCTTTCTTTCTTTCTATCTCTTCCTCTTTTTCCGTCACTCTCTTTCTCTGCCTCTGGCGCGAACTAGTCGAGGCAATAAGACGAGAGTACGCCACCTGTTTCCAAGTGTTATGAGACTTTCGGCCGGTCACGCCTGTGTCTCTTCACGTACACTCGGCGGAGCTACATATGTATAACACACACCGCGGACACGGGGGAACGCCGCACATTTAGAGCCTTCCTCAACCTTCACTGCACCTCCGTTAACACCAACTTCTGCCCATCGACCCCATCGTCGCCGCACTTAGTCCCGTCGGATTCCCGAGATTATGTCGCCGCTTGCTCGCGCGCGCGAGGACGATCCTCGAACAACCGGGGGTCTCTCTTCGCGCTCTGCGGATATCCACCGCGACTAACTTGCCCGGCAAGATTCTCCCGACGCAGCGTTGTTTCTCTCTCTTTCTCTCTCTCTCTCTCTCTCACTCGTTGTCGCCGGGGATCGTCGCGCGAATCTTACGGAAGCGGAGCGAGAGAGATGGGATTGAGCTTCTTCCTCGGATTCAGCTCGCCTCTCTTGTTCCCCTCGACGTGTTAATCGTGATATATATATATACAGAAAGAGAGAGAGAGAGAGAGAGAAAGAGAAATAGGTATAAATACATCTCTCCCCGGTAGGTTTTTTTTTGAGGAAACACAGTCGTCGAGTCCGATATTCGCCGTGTAACGAAAAACACACACCGTAGGGGCTGTTGCGCTCGTGCTGCGGTGTCCCTTTTAAACACAGGTAAGAGACCTCAAAGACACCGTGCACGCACAACGGCCGTGCGTGTCCTCCCCCCTGCGCGTTTTCGCGCGCGCAATGCGCTTTCGGCGTCACCGCGCGCGTAAGAAGGTTGTGTATCGATCGCCGCGCGCTCGTAACCAGCTGTACGCGCGTATTTATCGTATCTCCGGTGCGCCTCGAATCTCTACCCCCCCCCC
>NW_014554836.1:1137910-1176345 GCF_001313825.1 Dinoponera quadriceps | reverse complement strand
CCCCCCCCCCCCCGTACGTCTGATTTATGCCCGACGAGATACGCGCGCGCGTGACCGCTCGGCGAGAGATCGCGCACGGCAATTTTTCCCTATTCATCACGCCTATAACCAGCTTGTTGCAACAGCGGCGACGATGGCGGGGCGGCAACGACGAAAGCTAACGTTAACGTTCTCAAACTCGCGGACCCTCCTCCCTCTCTCTCTCTCTCTTTCTCTCCTTCGCTCTCTTTTACTCCCTCCCTCGGTCGTGGTCATTTCTCTCTCTCATCGCGATTATACTAATATGCTTTGACTCTAATGGTGTCTTAAATTTCTGTTTTCGCTGTTTTAGCGTCAAAAAAAAAAAAGAATTCAATCCGGAAAATTAAAGGCTCGGGAGAAAAGTTGAAAAGTGCCCGTATTGTCATAGTAGATTTTTATTAGTCTATAGGATGTCTAAGTAGGCGCAAATTATCCTAAAGAACCTCGGAGTAGCGTGAAAATTGTTCGACCCGGGGCAAATTCCTCCTATTTCCGTTTCTCTCTCTTAACCTTCGAATAACAAGGCCCATGCGGTTGTACGTACAACGAGGTCAGATTCGGCCCAACCTTGTTGATCGAGGATTAATACGATCGTCATCGTCGTTCGCCACCCGTTTTCCTCCGTTCCTCCTCCTCGAAAGGTCCCTTCCCCCTGCGTCATCATTCTCGGGAGAGAGACAGCGATTACGCGCAACGATCGCCGAAAATTGTTTACTTCCGCGCGCTCGGCAGGGTTCAATTTTACGACAAAAAGCTCAGTGTCCTATTCCCTCCCTCCCCGGGCCCTTTTCGCGCGTTATCTCGGTTGTAGCACTTACAATGGCGGGCATTATCCATCGACTTTCCCCTTGTATAAGTTACCACACCACGTGGCGCCGGCGGAGCGATAGTAATACGCTCTCTCCTCTGTATGAACTACCGTAATGCCGAGTGGAACAAAGCGCAGCGGCGAACGGATGGAGAAACTTAATCTTCCGCGAACGCGTTCCGCAATGTAATGAATGCGAATAATACAGAAACGGTAAAAGGTACTCTCTCTCTCTCTCCCTCCCTCCCTACCCGCCGGCCCTCTTCCCCGTTATCGTAGTCTCTTATCGCGGCTGCCTATAAATTAGAAACTTGTTGTATCGCCGCTACCGTCGCGGATTACATCGCGGAAAGATCATACGCGCGTGTGTACATGTGTGCATATGTGTATGTATGTATTTATTAATGAGACTCGATTTTTCCTCACCAAACGGCGAGATTCTCCCCGCCGGAGGTACCGGGCGTCCTCCCTCTCTCCTCTATCTCTCTCTCGTTCTTCCGATTTTAAACGGCGGCGCCGCCGTCGTTCGCATTAATCTCTGATAGAGAGCGCGCGATGATCGTTTCACGCGTGTGTCAGTAGGAGAAATAAAGCTTCCGGATGTGTACGCTCGGAAATAAAAGGCACGATTTATTATGCGATATTTCGCGTTCACGCGCCTCCGCCCGCGCGCGCGACCGTATGTAAACGCCCCGGCGGTCGCACGTCGAGCGTAGTATATCACGCGTTTACTACATTTTTGTGAACGCGCCAGAGAATAATTAGAGCGCCGCGTATATGTCCCGCGTCCACGCGCGCGCGATATTCCTCTTCGACGCGGGAGTCGGAGGGAAGAGAGAGATCATCGGCGGTGCGACTACATCCGCGGGAATACCGCGCGGACGCGACACTCCCCGGCGACACTTCGCCACCGCGGTTTCGCGCTGAAATAATTATAGGGGAGAGATGAGGGACAGTTATTCTTTTTTTTTTTTTTCTTCAGGCGCACAATTTTGACACTTTGTCTTTCGTAGCTTTTCAAAATTTCGCGACGGCGAAAGTAGAGGTGACTGATTTGTTTACTTTACTGTGGAAGTTAATACAAAGTTGAACGAACTATCTTAATAATTATGAAATCAAATTATGCAATGAAATAAATTGTAAAGTTATAATTTGTCTCGACTCTCCCCCCGCAAGAGGGAGAATTGGGACAAGGTATTAGAAGTAACTGTACTTTCATTATTAATGCACTTGTTATTTGTAATTGTAAGCCATTCATTAAAGTATTAGCATTTACAGTCAATTTTATTGAAATACGCGACATTCATTAAACTCATTCATACATATATGTATATGTTATATTCCAAACAAAAAACAAAATAAATTAATTTTTTGTTTTTATACAAAATATTTGTCCCTGAAAATGTTCCAAATATAAAATATAAAATGAAACAATTGGTTTTTTAAACGAACGATAAAATCAAGTCTGAAGTTTTAAAAATCAATTATAGAGAAAGAACAATGTTTTTTCTCCATTTGCTTACTATTTTTGGCAGCACGGGCTTTTAGTTCAGAAATAATTTGATTAACGTAATAAATAAAAGTTATTTCTTAAAACTGCAAAATGAAAAGGCGAACGAATAAAATAAAAACAAATGTTTTGTGAAAAAATGATAATAATATCAAGACTGATACAGTAAATTAGAAATTTATGGGGAACTGTAAAGACATCTCAAGGGAGGGTTGGGGCGTCTCAACTCTCCTTTGATGAAACATTCCAACTCTCCCTGGTTGATTTCTTTAAAACCGCTGCCAAAACTTTTAAGTTAAACATTGAGGTTAGAGTACACTATAAAGTTGTACTATAAAGTTCAATAACTACCTGTTACAATGCGTTGAATAAGATTCTTATAAAATGCAAGCGCCAGAAGAGATATCACAAATCTTATAATAAGAAAATAATCGCTTCCGATAGAGTCAGAAATGATTTCGTTTGATTTGAAATCATACTTCGAACAACGTGATAACCAAATTTTCATACATATCATACAGAGGCGCGTCATCTGCATTCTAATGAAAAGTGTCACCACCAACTGGTACATAACAGCTCTTCCTCATCTCCCCTATTCCGTCTCCGCGTCGTCTTTTCGTTTCACCAGCGGTGGACGTCGAGACTCAAAAACCGCGTCGCGGGACACGAATTCGCCCCGCGAGATTTATTCGCAACCTTCTCGCACACACACACACACACGCGCGCGCGCGCATTTCGGTGAATTACGCACGTGTCGAAATATGCTGCCGCGGGAGTTTTACGCGTTTATCGTCGCGGTTACGCGTTTAATGACGCATAGCGCCCTTCCGCGAGATGTAACATCTCTTTCGCGCGCGTTCATTTCGCGGCAATTTCGTTTCTGCCGGGCTTTTCGGCGCGCTCGATTTTCGTCGTGGGACGCCGGGCGCTTCCTCTCTCTCTCTCTCTCTCTCTCTCTTGGGACTTGGTTTAAACAGACCGGTTTGACGTGGGCTCGTTGGTTTGCTGACCGACCGACCGGTCGATTGCGCTCTCGATAGCGGTTAATCGCGGGGGCGAAAGCGGGTTTGCGGTTCAAACTTTATTTCGCATTCGTCGCCCACAATGCACTCCCCCGATCGCACCCTCTCGGACAGCGGCCGTGGAAAAAAAGGGACGAGAGCAGACTCCGTCTGCAAGGGTGTCGAACGAGCAAGGGGAAGGGGGCGGGATGGGGGATTATTTTTGTTTTCGGATTCGAGCGACTTGCTGCGGCTCCCCCGCGAGCGAACGTGACTTCGGCCGCTTCTCGGAGCTGAGCGCCGAGGGAGAGGGAGAGAACGCGCTCTTCTCAGGTGCGATCGCGACCGCATAGTTTCGCAGATTTTTCTCACCGGTGGAAACATCCCCACCGGTGGCATCTCGATCCGTCCTCGCGGCGTCCTCTCGCCGTAGGAAATCAAAGATGTCGGGAATCGCGCGCCGGCATCGCTCCCTGTTTTAGATTCGACGCGACGCGCGAAGAAAGAGGAGCCGTCGTCGATCAAGAGAGGGAGAGAGATAGAGAGGGAGGAGCAAAGAGAGAAAGGAAAGAAAGAAGGAATGAGCGGTAAGCGGCGGTTCGGATCGTCGGCACGATCGCCGCGCGAGAGCTCGAAGACGATATACGCGACGACGTGCGAGCGTTCGACACTCCGAAAGTCGAGAAAGAGTGTCGCAGGGTCTCCTCGTCTCTCTCGCTCTCATGTAATACTACTGTAAACATACGACTGTCACTCATTAAAAAAAAAAAAGTCAAGTAGTTGTTTCTTTTTGTTTCTTCTATGATTTCTTATGATTTATATATGTTTTTGTTACAGGGGTCCCGCGAACATTTTCGGCTAGGCCTTACCGAGGAGGTTGGTTCGTTTGTTTGGTTTGCAATTAGGATTAGTCAGTAGATTTTTTTCTCTAAAGCCCTAGTCCTCTCCTTTTACTTTCTTCTTCACGCGTAATAGATCTTCGCTTTTAACATACATATAATACTCGTCTGTCTCTCTTTCCCCTGTAATTCTCTCTTACTACTTCTCTATATCTATATATCTATCTATCTCTCTCTCTATATATATATATATATCTCTATATCTCTCTCTCTGTCTCTTTCACTATCTACCTTCCCTTTATTCTCTCTTGATGCCTCGATCGTCGCTCGACCATGCTAACACCAATCACCACCTTTTGATCGTTACTAACCGTAGCATATATATCTATACATACGTAACATGCAGACTCGATCCTTGCATATGTGTACTTAGACTCACACGTATCAAGATGTATGTATACGCATATATATGGATATGTGTATATCCGATTATATTACCGATTGATTTTCATATCAGCAGTGTGTGACTCTCACCAAAACTCCGACTATATATATTATACGTATATTATATATATATACTCGATTGACACCAGACTTGTTCTCTTGTTTTGTCTCGCAGGTCTCCGTATCTCTTAGCTTTAGTTGATCGATGTTTAGATATGTGATATTACTACATCTCCTTATCTCTGTGCGTGCCTGCGTCAATGCGCGCGTCTGAACCTACCTACACCACCACCACCACCAACTACCCCCCTGCCCCCCCCCTTTTGTTGTATGTGCGTGTTCGTGTCGTGCGTAGGGATGATCCCGCAATCCCGTCTGTTTGATCGTTCATTTATACTGGACTCGATATCTTAGCTGTAATGATGAACATTAGATAGCCGACTTGAATATTTAGTTTTAATGTCTCTCGAGAACGATTGCACCAATTATACCAGAGATATAATATATACACTTGTCCGTATGCTGCTTTGAACCATCCCATTGAACGAAAATGCCATTACATATATATACATATATATACATATTATATATATATATACCACATCTCGGTATCCGGGCTCTGGATACTCGAAAAAAAAAGAAACGCGACTAACGAGCTCGCTGCTAAAACATTTTCATCATAATGCATGAGAACTAATATTTTATTCATCAGGTGATCGAATGAGCTAGAAAAAGGCGCTCGCGGTCAAGAAAAAGGGACCCCCGTCGCCGGTGCGCCGTTTGCGGTAAGATACGCGCTCACGATATTAGAAAACCCTTCGTTTCTCTCTATCTCTCTCTTTCTCTCTCTCTCTCTCTCTGTGTACGGCCGCACGCTCGCTCGCGTGCGCGAGCGCAGCGCGCTGGCTTTCCCTCCCCTTCTCTTTCTTTTTTCCCTCACGACTCGTCGTCGTCATTGTAGGTGCTTCGTCGCCGAGGAATAACCGGTAACGAGGAATCGATGATCGTGCGCGTCGGCGAACGACGCGGCTCGTCGATCGAGCGCGATAAACGACGAGCGGCTTCCGATCGCTATCTCTCTCTCTCCCCCTCCACTCATTTCTCCCTTCGGGAGAACATTTTTCAAAGGCACCGTTCAGAGCGACGCGCGACAAATCGTTATTAAAATACTCTGCAAATTCGCGGGCCCCCGAGCGCTCGAGCGAGGCTACCGCCTCCGCTTTTCTCCGGTCTCTCTCTCTCTCTCTCTCTCTTTTTCTCGATCGCGATTCGCCGGCCGTAATAACCGACTTAATCGACGAGCGGCGTCGAAGTAACTCGCGCTGTGCTCCTGCCGTTGGCATAAGGAGCGAATAGAACGGATTAATGACGCGGAGGGAGGCGATGCCGTGATCTTAAAATCGCCATCGAGACGCGAGCGAAGAGAGTGGCGCAAGAAGCCGCGTCGCCGTCAACAACGACGGTGTTTTTGTCAGGCCGACGACGACATCGACGATGTCTCAAGGGTATCGAGTCTCTCTCTCTCTCTCTCAGTCGAAAGTCTCGCGTCCAAAGATCGACGGCGCCGTCGATGACGACGCTCGAGAGCGTCTCCGTGTCCGGTATTCCTCGAGTACGAAATTTCACGCTTGAGGAAGGGAGGGGGAGGGGGAAAGACAAGCGACGAGATGTTTCGGCTTCGTGTGGGGAAAATATTCGAATCGGTCTCGCGATCTTGTCGTCTCTCCCGAGGAGAGACGTCGAATTGGCCGAGCGCGCAGCGTCTCGGCGTTCCTCTCGCTGAAGTCGATCATCTTTCTCCGGGATTCGTCGGTCGTTAACGTTGTTTCACGCGATTCCCTTTAATTTCGATATCTTCGTGCGAAAAGTCCTCGAGTCTTCGGGTTTAATTCCGGCGCGCCCACTGATAGAAAATTATAGTTTTCTTTCGGCGCGAAACGTAGAAGAGAAGGTGGTATTATGGGTCCCCCTTAATATTTCCGCCGTTAGATTAGACGAATTCCAGCTTTCATTTGTGGGAATCGTTTGTTTAGTAGCTCGTCGTTACATAGTGGCGTTGATATGCCAATACACAATAACCGGCATTTGTTACAACGCTTATTCATTTTCGTGCATTCCGAAATGTTTCCCAGGCACATTTTAACATTTAATTACACATATTTCCTCGTACTTTGAAAACTTGGACGTATTATCACACGAATATATGCAAATTTGAGCGTTTTGTTCGTTACTTGACATTTTATTTCGCTGTGTACATTTAGAGTTATGCAATATTGAATAACAGCATGGCATTTTGCTAATTAGGTCTTTCGCTGGAATAGATTTAACAAGATTTTTTTGTCCAAGTTTCACGTCAATGTAATTATTCGATAAGTCATTAAATTCGAGTTAGGTTTGAAAGTCCACTCATTTCGTAGAAATTGTCCTTCTGACAAACAAGCCGATTATTGAGCAACGCCTTGTCGAATATAAATCGTAAACTTTTCAATTCAAAATATTGATTGACAAATTTGAACGGGCAGCCGTAATACCACCTTTTTCCTCTCCCCTTCGTTCATTTATTTTAACCGCAAAAATAAAAGAGAACCAATTTCCCAGCATATGCTACTGTCAGTGATAATAATTTTACGCGTATGTTGCTGCCACTATCAAATATATTCGGCGCCGAAAATAAGTACAATTTTCTATCAGTGTAACCATCTGTGTCTCCCTTGCGTATCGGCACGATAAATTTTATTTCGCACGCTCATGTGCGCGCGCGCGCGCGCGAAATAGGGGGGGGGGAGAGTGGTGCGAGAGAGATACAATTCGCACGTGGGGACGGCGATGGAAATTTTCGTAACTAGTCGGAATATTTGATCAGCCGGCCGCTTGCGAGCCGGCGAGCGCGCGCGGCTTTTCCGGCTCGTTCCGGCGTAACGTCGCGGGGCGAAACTTTCTCGCGGTGATTTAAAATTTTGTATAATAACCGTGGACGGATATTCATTTCGCTTCTATAATAATGCCGCGACCTGATTCGGGCGGGCCGGTTCTCGGAGATGGAACACCGCGGCCCCCGCGCTGCAAAGGTCAGAATAATAGTCCGTCGGTTCGCGGCTGCATATTAAACGTCATTAAATTATGGGTGGCCGCCTTGGATTACCTCCGCTTACGCTTATAAGCCGCCTCGGTTTTACGAGGTAAGACGTACGACCGCAAAGATGGAAGGGCGGATAAGGGCGAGGAGCGAGCGAGAGGGGGAGGAAGGATGGCAGACATCGAGGAGGCGGATTATTCTGCTACTTAAAATACGCTCCCGGGATCCTGACGATACTCCAACTATGAGACGGATATGAATGCGCGGATTAGTTTCGCGAGCGATAAATGTAGCGACGAAACTTTACGCCGCCCGCCGTCGCGCGACTAATACACGGCCCGCGGTCTTTTATATAATCGAATGAACGCGTAATTGTCGTCACGGGCCCCCCTCCGGCGTCTCACCGTCGTCACCGACACCGTCGCCGTCGCCGTGAGTACGCCGGGGTGCGTCTTGGCATTAGACGGGGGAACGTCGACGGTAAATTAACAACGCGGAATATTACGATCACGTTTCATACGTACACATATGCACACACGCGTACACGCACATACGCAGACGTGAAATTAGAAAATACAGCCGGGTACGGGGGCTTCGGGATAGGTAATTAACGTCTACAATTTTATTTTATTGCGTAATGTAATTACGTAGTAATTTGCGCGATCGCGCTATCCTACTTTTCGGTTAATTTTGCCAAATTACCCACCGCCGCGCCGTCTCGCTTTTCTATTAATTTATTCGTTAATTAAATCGTACGTTTGATCTAATTGAAGCGCATATATTATAATTAGATTCCTTCGGAATAGTGGATTACGCCGTGCCGCGATTTCACGGTATTCAGCCGCGCATTATCGCGAGAATGCGCGCTTTTTGCGCGGCCGGGTGTGGCATTATCACCGCCGATAATGCGTGACTGCGAATCGCCCGATCGTCCGTCTCTCTCTCTCTCTCTCTCTTTCTCTCCCGCGTATTTCGAAGCGTCCGATTGCCTCAAAATTGTCCGAACCGTTCGTGAGAACCGTCGGAAGAAACCCCTCGAGCCAATCCCGACGAAAACGCCGCCGAAGGCGTCCTGCGTTATATCGGGATATCCTGCGAACGAACAAATTGCACGTACTGATAACACTCGAGGTGTTACCACGGTAACGTGAGAAACCACCTCGGAGAGTTTCCTCGTCGCTCACACGGCCGGCCGGAGGCTGATGGTTCATTACCCGAGTCGAAACTTTGGTTTATCAACACTAAAGATTCCGTCGAACTTGGAAGACACTGTACAGGCTATATTGTTCTATCTTGACGCGATGAATCGTTACTCCCTGCCATTTTCTCTATTCAATCTAACGGAATCTGTCCGAGCGTTCATTTTTATGCCTAATTATTATTATTATTACTATTTGTTGTTGTTATTATTATTATTTAATAACGATCTTCTGGCCCGCGTGTTGTACTTGTTTACGCCCGCCATCGCTTTCTTTTCATTTATCTTCAGCTGAAGAATAAGCTTGATCGGATTTACTTTAATTACGGAGAAACGCGTTACGGCTGAGGAAAATCAAATTTCTGATTCTCACGAGCGAAATTCGACTCTTATAACCGGAAATTCTGTCCCCTTCGACCAAAACGTGTATGATTGGCCATTGCCAGATAAATCCGATTCGGTGTTACATTATTGTGTGTGGAATTCAAATTCTTTTTCGATAAACAGCATTTTCGGACGGACAGCTGTCATTGTTGCCCTTGCAGCTTGTTTATCGGCTCATTCAAGGACTTAAAATTTCATTGAGACTTCCGGCGTCAAAAGTAGAAAAGGAGATTGAGAATAGGAACGTATTTACGTATTTAGTTCCACTCAACACTTCCCTCTTCGATTATTTGATATTTGCTCATCCCTCACTTTATCTATAGCTGAGTTGTATAATTATAACTTATTTACATATAAATACATCATTGCCTGAAATTAAGAATTGAGATTGAGTGCAGCTGGAATATCGAGATAATCGAACGTTTAGTAATTCTGAAGCGAGTTTTTCTTGAAGACTCCACATGGGGGAAACCGTGTTGTAATTATCAAAGTATGACAACGGCCTGTACAATGTTGCACCTCGGGATTCTTCATTGGTACTTCGACGGAATTTGATTCGACGGAATGCAGAGTCAAAATTTCGAGCCCGGGTTCATTAATACAGAGCGCGAAGAGGCTGCCGACGGTTCAGACGCGGGGATAATTGAGCCGCCCCGTATCCGGAGCGGTCCCATCCATCCACCGGAGCGAAAGAAGCGTTCTTCCTCCCCTCCCCCGCGCCTGAAATAGCCGGTACTGTAAAGTAATTTCTCCACGATTTATCGACGAGACGGTCGAAAGAACGAACGAACGAACTAGCGCTTCCCCGTGGACGAAAAGCGCGGAGAACGCGAAGGCGGTGAGCTGGTGAACGGGGGTGGAGGGGGGAGCGGTGGAAAAAGAGCGGTAGGATTTATTCGCGCTCGGGGCGAGCGAGAGACGTCGTCGTCGAAGAGTCGACACCTGCGCCCGCGGTACGCTCGTCGCCTTGTCGGTCTAAATATCCGAGCAGGAGGAGGAGAAGGAAGGAGGAAGAGGGGGGAGGGGGGTGGGAGCGAAAGAGAGAGAGCGAGAGAGAGCACTGGGAGAAGAGGAAGCTCGCGTCTCGTACGGACCTGACATCTCGCCCGAAACTCCGGTCTCCGCGCGACTTGTCGCTTGCGCGCGCGCGTCGCTCGTAACTTCCTCGATGAAAACTGCATTACCGAGTTACGAGACGGCGGCGAGGACGGCCCGGGCCTCTCGGACAGGTGCAGCACGCATCGCGCGCACACACACGTCGTCGTTGTCGTCGGTATCGCACGGCGCGATACGGCACGTGTGCGCGCGACACGGCGAGCGAGCTGATGTTAAGAGAGCCGGGGGCCTCTGTAACACATCGGCCGGACTCGCATTGTTTCGAAGGGCGAAATTCATCGGCGCCGACGACCCCTGTCAAGTCCGACCGTCGCCTGGCGTCGCGCCCGACCAATGCCGTCTGTTACTACTTGCCGCTCGGCGCGACTCGGCGCACAACCGCGAGAACACAAGTTGGTCCCTCGGGGTGAGGATATCATCCGGGGGCCAGGGAAGGGTGGACTGCTCGACGGGATGTATCGCTAATAGTGTGCGCCTCTAATAAAGTTACAGCGGTTTTCGGCGCGCATCGTCCCGGAAAATGGAAATCTCGAAATTCGGAGGGACGACATGGCCTCGCGAAAATCGTCGTTGTACTTTGAAATCCTGACGTCGAGACGGAGTTTCGCTAACTTTCCCGAAATATTGGAAATTTGATATTATGTATTGGAATATCGTGATTGCCTTGAGAGGAATAATCAAAAGTGTAATCATTGCACAGAAATAAGGGAAGTGTTTGGAATCGAGCGAACGTGTAATTGTCTGTTTTCTCAGGCTCTTAAATCGAGCGATATTTACTTCGATTTAAGTATGTTTTAATAGCTTGTTTGGTAAATACTTATTTCAGCGTGGTGATACCTTAATTTGCAAATTAATTGCTGAATGTGAATGTACGATAATTCTAAATTTGAGAGAGCATTTACTAAAATTATCCAATGTTTCTTTTTCATTTCGCCTGATGGCTTCAAACTTAGATTTTTCTGCCTATTCGATATTTTCTAAAAAAAGAAAAGGAAAAAAAATCTGATACCTTCAATACTGCGAATTTAGTACTTGTCGCAATTGTTTTAATACATACAAGCTATTATCCATTTATATCCATTTATATATAAAAAATACCATATTCTATACATCCTGATAGAAATGCGTGCAGTTTTTCTAGACACCCATTCAGTTACTGCCTGGCATTAATGCATTCTCATTAGTTGTAACAATACTGTATAAAAAATGGACAAGAACTTGATGGAGCTTTTATTCAGCGGCCGAGGCGATTTTCCTGATAAAAATACGTACATTTCACAGTTTGCGTAGACACACCTGCCTAGTTACACACGTTTTCTAATATTAACCAATCGAATTGTATAGGTTCTCGTTCGGTTATTGTTCCGTTTCCATTATTTCCTTACAACCTGTCCGAGTCTCGGGGCGAGACAGCGCGACCACTCTTCCCTTACTTTCCGCGCGTGTTACGCGATGATGCTCGCGGAAGGGTGCCGCGAGAAGGACACCGTGGAGAGAGCAGTTCCTGAAGCGCGCGCCACCGACAAATCATTCGAAAGGAAGCGCACCGCTGCCGGTACCTACCGTTTCTATTCTCCGCTCGCTGCCTACCCTACGGACGATTTGATTTATACGCTCGGTGTTGATTACAATTGATTTCAGCCGGTGCAGCGCGGACACCCGTTTCGCTGTGCCAGCGGCTGCGACGTCGTTGTCGCGCGTGTTCGTTGTACCTCTTTCTCCCTCTCTCTCTCTCCCCCCGCTCTCGCCCTGTCGCCCTATCCGAGCTGGTGATTTTTGGAGCATCGGCGACAGGCGTCCGAGAAGTTCATAAATCACTTCGTCCGGCTCGCAACGGCCGTACGTCGACGCGTTTAATTTCCCAGTTGTAGCCTCGGCGCGAGTTCATCGTTAAGAAACCGGCCGCGATCGATCGCGCGCAGGTCGGCGCCGGCCGCTTCTCGATTCCTCCTCTGTACATTCGCGTTATTATCGCTCGTTAATATTCACTCCCGTCGCGCTGAAAGCGTCTCTTCGCGGCGGAATCGCCCCGCGACGTCGTAGTGCCGCGTCGTACTCCCGTGCGCTCCACTTTTCCTCCCACCGTTCCGTTGTGATTCCGCCGAAATCGAACGTTGTATTATTAGATCGCGCGATTTCTTTTACATCGCATCCTCGGCTTACTTAAAGCCTATTAAATTCGAGCTCGGACATGTTATGACGAACTACGCTTGATGCATCAGCGCCGACTAAGACCAGTATTGTAGTCCGTTTTTGTATTCGACTGCTGTTATGCAAGAAGGATTCAATCTACATAGAGTTTCAATCGGTTGCAATCAAATTGGCCATTAGACTTTTCATCAAACATGGCGTCTGCTTTGTCGCTGGACAGTTTTATCCATTAAGGGTATCTACTGAATAACGACTTGTTTTCTCTCTCTCTCTCTCTCTCTTCAGGTAGAATCCTTTCATTTAATGATCCTCAGTTCCGTCATGTTTGATGAAAAAACAAAGCAGGCCAGTCAGTGAGAGAACTGACATCCGTACTCTAACCTGAGGGACTCTCGGTTTGCCTAAGACCATCGATGACGTCGGTCATCGATGAAAAATATATCCCTCGGATGGATGCACCCCAACGTATGACGGATCGACGTTGTCGCTGAGCTCGAAATTGTCACAGTCTGTCCGCCTGTCTGTCTGGTGTGGACACACTCCGTGTGGCCGCGCGCAGGTGCCGCCAATTTCGTGCCACCGCTACGTGCAGACGTAGAATACGTATTCGCGAGCACACACGGCGGCGGTAACGCGCGCCCGGCGGGGGAGAGGAAACCGTTTCGGGTAGTTCGCGACGTTTCCGTGCTCACCGAGGGCGAGTACGTGATTTCATTTGCGATACCGACTCACGATCGTTCTACATCCGCTGGAAATATGGGGCCTCACGTTCGCCGCCTCTCGTCCGGTCCCGCGCTCCATAAAGCACACGTCGGCCGGCCGTCCTGCGCGGATCAGCGGGGGTGTTTAGCGCGGAGGAACCGGCGTGAAGGGCGCTTCCTGGATTTATGGTGGCACCTCGGGATTCATGGTCGGCGTGTTGAAAGTAGCAGTGGGCGGCTTCGATCGGCCGGTTTGAGCGAGCGAGACTCACCCTGAGCCTTCTCTCTCTCTCTCTCTCTCTCTTTCTTTCTTCAATTCTCATAGCCGTTTTATGGAGCGACATAATTCTTCCCCGAGGGGAGGCGGGGTATCGTTTATCTTTCGATGTAGTGAGAACTCGCCCCTCTCGACGGGGAGGGGGAGAGGGGGAGCGAGTCGGGCGGAGGGCTTCGCGATACCCCGTACACGCGCTTGGCGGGGGAGGGAATTCGATGGCTGCTAATACATTATGTCCGCCGGTTGGCCGCGCGCAGCGACGCTTCGTAAATAGCTTTTATTACTCGATATTGCGGAACAGCCCGCCGTGTGTTCCTCGGGCCGGCGAATGAGCGAGCGGAGGAACGCAGCGCGCGCAACGGCGACGATTCATTTCGTGTGACCCGCCATCTGAGAAGCGCATTCAAAGCGAATAAATTAATACCCGCTCGGCCGTCGCCCGATTTTCGTCGGACGCAATTTACCTCTATCAGTGCGCGCCCTCGGGACACTTTACTGAAGCTTTATACGCTTAACTTTTAATTTCAGTTCCCCCTCTCTCTCGCTCTTTCTCTCTCTTTCCTTCTCTGAATAGCCGGCCGATACAGCTCGCCCGCTATAGTATTTGACAGGACAACATTTTCCGCACCGGCCGCGCCGTTCAATTCCGTTTATTCTACTTGACGTCCGCGACTAAGACGGCCGATCGAGAAGCTGGGATTCTCTCTCTCTCTCTCTCTTTCTCGCGCGCGAAGCGGGTTAATTTTGCCATTCCATCATCGATGTCATCGCGTCGCGATGACCTCTCGTCGCGCCTCTGAAAGTCCAACGGCCGATTAAAAACGCGAGACGCACAATGGACGAAAGTGCGCGTCGGCTTTGTCGCTCGATTTTCCTCGGACGCGATCCCTCTCGCGGCGTTTCTCTACCACCCGAGGAAGAGGGAGAGAGAGAGAGAGAGAGAAAGACGTGGCGGTGTAGCCCGATAAGTATTTTCTTCGGGGCGAATGATTGGCGGCTGAATGCCGCGCCGGGAGAATTTCCATCACAATGCTGGCCCAGATAGACGCGAAATAAGAGCAGGGAGAAGCCCTATGAGCAAAGGTACACCCGGTATACATGCCGGAGGGTAGAAGACCCTCTCGGGCTCTTTCTCTCTCTCTCTCGCGTTTCGCGCCGTGATCTCGAGTGCTAACGCGCTCCCGGCCCTTCCAAAACCAGGATGCTCTCTCGGTGGTGAACGTCGACGACGACCGCGTTCCCTACCTGCGAGGATGGGTCGACAGAGGTGGCGGCCGGCTCTCGGCACGATCCAAGGACCCTCAAATGACCGGTCATTGTGCCACACTAAAGGGCGAAAAGGACTGACCGACCGACCGGGCTCGTCTGTCCGTCAGTCTGGCCGCACCTCCTCTCTCCCGGGACTCTTCGTCGTCTCCATGGCGCGGCATTTCGCGGTCGACCTTTGATTTTCAAGTCGCCGGGCACGTGCCGTGTCCCATCTCTCTTGCTCTTTCCACTTTCTCTCTCTTTCTGCCTTCCTAACTTTCTTCTCTTCTTCGCCGTTGCCGCCACCTCCGCCTCGGTGCCGGATTAAAAGGCTCTCGATGTGTAAGCTGATTTCGAGAATCCCCGTCTAAAACGTTCGAGATGCTTTAAGCCCGTCGTAATCTCGAAAAGCGTCGCGAGACGTTATTTTCGGACGCCCGTGGGGCTTCTTCGGCCGGAGAAGACGAGCCCCGAGTTTCCCTCCCCGTCATCGGCGATTTCGCCGTGTTTTTCGCGCTCGGAGGACGACGACGCGCTCATAATTCTATCCCGAGTCGAAATTTGGATCTGAGTTAAAACAGCGAAAACGAAAATCCAAGACACCATCGGGGTCGAAGCAGGAGTCACGTATTGTATCATTAGAATTGAAATTGCAGCTATTTCGCTATCTTAGCCTCCACTATGTTGTAGAATGAAAGGCTTAACAAAATTTCGACTCGATGCGTACGTCGCGCGACAAAGCCGGCGAGTATCGCGCGCGCCGGCTGCGTTTCGTTTCGCACCGGTGATCGATTTCGCGTTCAGCGCCGGTTACCGTCGCGATTTTACGGCGCACATGTAGAATTGCAGATACAGCCGGCCAGCGGGGGACGCGTTTGTCTCCTCGCGCAACGATTTAGCCGGGCCGTCGCATCCGCCCGGTAACCCAGTTTCTACTTCGTCAGCTGGTTCAATCGTCGCCGTTGGCCGGCATTACGTCGCGTAGAAATAGAACGCACAATATCTCGCGTGCGGAGGCAACTAATGCGCGTTTGATGGATTCGGAGAATCGGAGGAGTCCCGCGGAACTAGCCGGCGATTTTTCGCGATTAGCGCGCAATTAGCGCGCGAGCTTCTCTCCACCGGTGTATTATCGCCGAAGATCCTCGATGGATAGGGGGGGGGTCGGGGGATATTCACTCGAAAATAGCATCCTGATCGTCGTTGAAATCATCGACGCGGTCGTTACGTCGCGCATTCATCGGGGATTAATACTCGGCCGGTCGCGTCCCCTCCGCGAAGCTGTTAATAAACCACGCCCGTAATGCGCCCGTATTATCGGAGTTTTCAAACTCGTTATATCCCGGCGACGCTACTTTTTTATTTACGACAACGGCCTAGCCGTGCGCGGCGGCGCGCCGGCGAATTTAGTTTGCCAGGAGAATACGCAATAAGCTCTTCGGGTTTACGGTCGACCCCGAGAATATATACTCGAGAAATCTCTGCAGCTCCGACTGCCACCGATGCTGCCGCCGTTGTTGCCGCTGAATACTGACATTCGATCAGCTTCGCTTCTTTACGTCGCGCTTTACCGCGTCGGTGCGTTCACCCCGCGACGCGGGCCCCATTAACAGGAGGTGTTAAGAACCACAACGTGGCTCGTCGACGTGTAGTTCTTCCTCCGCGAGATCGTCGGCTTTCCCTTCTCTCTTGCTCGCAGCATTCTTCGCAACCGTCTTCCTCCGCGAATCGTGATATTCAACGCGCCCGGGGGCCGCACCAGAGCCCTCATTTCCTATAATCTTCTATATCTCGCGGAAAATCCGGCCCGACCGCGTTATTTCTCGTAAAGGCGGAAGTCACGGCGGTCCGCTTTAGATCAATTAGAAAAATGTTAATGCGAAGTTACATTGCGCGCACGCATGCGCTTTAATCCTCGCTAGGGAAGGCAGGGCTCGTTCATTCGCGTTCTTCAGCATTATTGTTATGTTATAATTTGTAATAATATGTAATAATATTCATTATAATATACCACGCGCAATAAATACGGGAACACCTGATGCTTTCTAAAAAAATAATAGATAAGATTAAAGGAACTGTAACTCCGTCAAAATTTATCGAAATCCAAATCTAGAAAAGAGATCTTGGAACTTGAAGTCTCTACTTTTGAGTGACCTCTATCGTTTTTTAGTCTTTTTTTTAATTTTGGACACATTACAAATAAGTATAATGGGTAAAATATCGTGAAATTTCGCAATTTTTCACCTTTCCATTCAAACCCCAAAAAATAATTGTGTTAGAACAACAATGAAATTTTTATCTTTACGATTCTTTTAAGCTTTAAATATGCTAAATTGGAAAAAAATCGTTGCGTTGCTGTGACATTTTCTTCATGGTGGTCACTGCGATTTTATGGGGCAAAATGTACGAAAAATTATGAAATTGCTTAATTTCAGCGAAAATAAGGGAAAATTTTAAAAATAACGTTCAGTGAATGTTATAAAATTGTTTTTTATTGCATTGGCGATGCAAAACAAAAATGAAAGCAATAAAAATGAGCTTGAAACAATATCAGCATAAAATAATATTTTATCAAAAATAAATTTTTTGTTCTTTCTTCTTTAACTTTTGATAACTCGGAAATGAAAAATTGTAGAGGAATTTCATCCGAAAGGTAAATTGTAAGGAAACTTCAACCTTCCACATAGAAAAGTTGGTAATTTTCTCAAATTTTCCTTGCGCTCGTGACACGCCCAAAAGTGATGAGAAAATTTATCCAGTTCGTCGTTTTCGGTATGTAGAAATTACCAAAATTAGAAGAAACAAAAAGCGATTACTCGAAAATAGAGATTTCAAGCCCTTTAAAACCCTTCTTCTGGATTCGGATTATTCATATATTTGGGTCACTCATGATGCCCGCTTTTTCTCTTGCGGGGAGGTTGATATCCTCCCTGAAATTCAGAAAAACCGCGAAGAGCGAGAAGAGCGAGAAAGATCACCGGACAAGGCGGCTCCGACGTGAGCTGTTTCTTCGGACGCGGTTTTGCCGGTTTGAGGGTTCGCTTCATTCGCTCGTCGCCCGGCGCAAACGAGCGCAGGCAGATTAACGCTCCCGTTGCTGCTTTGTGTCGAATTGATTAGGGCGCGCGGTCCGCGCGTTGTTTTACGCGTGCGACAATGGGATGAGCGCGTGCGAAGTTGCCGAGATATACGGAGGATTACCGGACGACCGCTGGTACGATTGTGTCTGTTAAAGGACACTGATCCCGGCTGTAAATTGCCGCAAACCCGCGACAGGATTCACGTGTAACACGTTAACCAGAACTAAGGCGTCCACGACGAGCCGGCGAGGCCGAGCGAGGAGGAAGCCGAAGAAGCGTGGGTTGCGGGCCAGGGGGAACGAGGAGGGGGACGCAGGGTGACGTGTCGTTGTCACGCAACCGCGTAAATCCCACGGGGGGGAATCTTAGTCGCGGGATTTCTAAAAACGTGTCAAAAACACGTCGCCGTAAATTTTCCACTTAAGTCCGCGAAATTAACCGCTATCGCTTCTAATATCTTCGCAAATTCGCAGAGGGATGAGCGGGAGGACGAGGGCTTCCGTGGTACCTGAATGTCCCTCGATTTTTCTCTCTTTCTCTCTCTCTCTCTCTCTTTCCTTCATTTCAGACGTCGAATGTGGTCGCGTTATGTCGAACGTAAAGCTCGACGGTGAATAACGCGGGCCGCTCTGGCGCGCATCACGGCCCGCGTTGCGATCGGCCTCTCTACCTCCTTTTTTCTTTTTCCTTTTCTCTCTCTGTCTTTCTCTTTCTCGTTTTTTTTTTTTACAATTTTGCGTGCCGCCGGAGGAGAGCCGGCATTTACAAGCGGGAACGATGATGGACACGCGAGTCGGATCCGCCGAGAGAGAAGGAAAAGGACTGGAAGAGAGAGAGAGAGAGAGAGAGAGAGAGAGAGAGAGAGAGAGAGAGAGACACCTGTATCAATTTTATGATTTTTGCGCGAAACGCGAGCCACGTCGACTACGTTGATGAGAAAAAGGGAGAAACGCGAAGATGATGGAGGGAAGTAGGTTACAGTACGACCCGGCGAAACGTTGGCGCACATCGACGCGCTGTAATTTTTATTGCCTCGTACGTCGAGCATTTAATACACGAATTCCATCGTGCCGCGTTTGTACCTTTCGTACGTCCATCCGTCCGTCGGAAACGCCGTTACGTCGGCGAGTCGTAACGTTGGCGTATGCGGTCACCACGACAGAAATCAACGCGCTCTCGCTCGCCGCCGTTCTCTCTCTCTCTCTCTTTCTCTCTCTCCCTCTCTCGGGCTCTGAGAACGAAATAAATGGCGTTTATTATTACGAAATATACTCCCTCTCGGGCGCGTTCTGTCGATCCGCGTATGTATGCGCGCGCGTGCGCGCATCGTACGCCGGCAATTTGACAGTATAAAATTTAAAAACGTAATTTTTCAGCGCGTTCACCGCTAATATTTCCCTACCCCGTCAGAGCGCGGGACTCCGTTATCAGAAATTCCGCTTGTATTTCGCGTTTCCCCGTCTGCTTAGATATGTTGATACCTCGTTGCGCTGTAATTATAACCGAATGGCCGGGAAAGAGCGGCGGGGAAAAAAGCGAGAAAAAGCGGAGGCATGCGTACGCACATACGCACGTACACACGTGTGCATGTAATACGCAGAACGACAGAGGAAAAGAGCGGCGCAACGCGCGCCCGAAACGTCGAGGATTGGGCAAACCGCGGCTCGGGCGGCTGCGAAACGCGCAGGCCGTTGCCTGCCGGCCTCTGCACGGAGAGGCCGCGATTGTAAATCAATTAGCTCGCATTGTAAATAAATCACCGTTTTACAACTCCGCCGTGCCGCGCCGAACGACATCCGTATGAAATTTATCGTCCATTTTCGTCCGTTTCGCTTTGATTTCGGCGCGCCGCGCCGCGCCGTCGTCGCGTACGACCGCCGAGGGAAAGGGTGGACGCGGGGAGGGGGGCGACGCGGCGTTACACGACACGAGAGCGGTTCCCTTATTGCCTTCGACCAGCCGGCGCAACGATACCTTCCACTCTCGCTCGCTCGTTCGTTCGTCAGTCCGTCCGTTGGTCCGTTCGTTTGCTCGCTCGCTCGTCCGTTTTCACGACGTCGAGAGGTCATGAAGAAAAGCGAGGCACCCGACTAACGAGAAATTCCAATGCGTGTCCCCCCCTCCGGGCGTCGGTCGTGTCTGCCTAGTTAGAACTCTTCCCTCCCCTCTTCTCAACTTGCGTAAAGCGAATAGTAAAGATTTATGCGTATGAGTTATTATGTGTGTCAACTTTAATCGTACATCGGGGCCATTGCTGATCCCAGCAGATTCATGTTTTCATAGCGTTTCTCTTTATATTTTTAATAAAGTAAAATATTTAGCGGAGGCCATATATTTAGTGGGGTTAGGTAGTACGATTCAAAATTTCTTAAAAATGAAAGAGATCGTTCAACTAATTATGTACGGCAATTCTACGATTTGCGTGCTCTTATGGATATAAATCCAGGTAATTTTGATTTTAACGATCTCTTTTATTTTTCGCGTCAAAAGAGAGATTCCCTAAGGGGTAGCAGCGTAAACTTCGAAATTACTTAAATATAAGAGCGCAAAATTACAGATTTATCGTACATAATTTGCTTATAAGGGGACCTTTTTCATTTTAAAGGAATTTTAACGTCTGCTTCACGCAGTCTCCCAGTAAAAATTCCCTTTCCTGGCGTAATGAATGGAACGTGAAATTTTTGCGTTTCATCTTCAAAGAGTGCATAAAATAGCTTTATAATAATATATTTATTATTCGTTTTGCATCATGGGGAGAGAGGGAGGAGACTAACTAAGCAGATGTGCATGCGTCCACCGCGCGTCGTCGCAATTTAACGGCGGGACAACCGAGGGAGACACTTTGTATGTTGGCCGATAAGTATTTTTTAATGGATGCTTTCTCAGTTCGAGGTAGGTTCTGCGTGCACTGTTAGTACTTATAAAGCGACCGCATTTCGCCGATCAGTTAACGATCCCATTAATGGCGTCATGATAATGCAGGCTGGTGGTTTATGCGCGATGTGTCCTTTAGCGTCTCGGCAACTTCATCGTTGTTCTCTCTCTCTCTCTCGTAGTCACATCGTAAAGAGATTTTGCGAATCTCGTTCGAGGGGCGGGGGGGGGGGGNNGGGGGGGGGGCTAAGTGGTACTAATAAATCGCCTGTTACCTCTCAAAGTGCTCGCTGAAGTCGTGGTTGCGAGTTAATCGCCTTTCCATGCTCCGTCCCCGTGACTATCCGCCCCCCGCCTGGTGCTCGTCCGCGCGAACGAGTGCACTCTTTCGGGGGCGAGGGGAGAGGGAAAAATCGCGGAAGCATCGTACAGGATTGCCGGAGGGGGGGTGAGTTAGCCGGCTGGTTAAACTGGCCCGCGGTTACGCGGTGAAACAGAGGAAGAAGGAAAGGCAGAGAGAAAGAGAGAGAGAAAGAAATGGTGAGATTGAGAGAGAGAGAGAGAGAGAGAGAGGGAGAGAGGAGGGACGGGTGGTAGGTATTATTACGTCTTCTGAATGGTGATAACCTCGGGGTGGTTGTAATTTCAGGAAATAGCAATTTCCAGGCCAATTAATGTGCGAAATATTGCAAAACAATACGCCGGGCTTGACGCGCGCACAATATAGCCGCCGCGCGCGCTACGCGCCGTCGTCGTGCGCACAATAGAGTAACAACGCTCACTCCCGCGAGCCATACCCCCCTCCCCCTCCCCCGCGATTTGCACGCTGATGTGCGCCGATTCGCGAGCACGGTTCAGCGGCTTTAGTTAGACCGCGAGCTGAAAATACGCGAGGCGCGTTCCGCGAGACTCTTCCGCGGCTGTGGCCCGACGAAAGGGCCCGCGACCGCGGGAATCTCGATAACGTCGCGAGTGTCTTATAAAAACATTTCGATTGATTTTAACGATGTATTTATTTAATAATAAAATAATAATAATAGCAACTTTGAGAGTTATATATATATATATATATATATATATTATATCACCATATGGATATCACCATAGATATTAGTACCGTAATTTTTTATTATCAATATTAATAATGATAATGATGATGATGATGACAATAGCGCGAACGCGTGAACAGTCCGGTCTATTCTGCATGTATCTACTTGCTGGTCCGGCTTGTCCGGCACATATCTACTTGCCGTCAGTCCGTCCTATCCTGTACATATCTACTTGCTGCCAGTCCGTCTTATATATATCTGCTTGCTGCCGGTCCGTCCTGTCATGTAGGTATCTACTTGTCGGTGGACGGGCCGATTCGACGGCGCGTATCTACTTGTCGGTGGACGGTCCGACTAATGCGGCGCATATCTACTTACTGTCTGGCTTATTCGGCATCTACTCGCCGATGAACGGCGGCCGACTCGAGGGCGAACAGTCGAGCGCGTTTTCAGCCCGGTTTGGCTCTCGTAACCGCGACGAATTCCGCAGCCAGTCAGTTAACCAGCTCGTTAGTCAGCCGGTTGGCCGGTTTACAGCGCGATCATCAAAGATGCATGCGGATACTCTCTTGCCCACTCACTCGCCACTCGGACGTAAATATCAAATACGCGTAATAATGATAAATAATCGCGTTTGCCGGCGTGCGTGCACGCGTCGCCCCGTTGATTTATAGTATTACGTTATCATTTATTTATACGCGATTTTAATAATCCCCCCTCGCTGCGCACACGCGTGCACACGTAGCCGCCGCATTGGGCGCGTCGCGCCGATAACACGCGAGAGATACGCTGGCGCGGCTACGTGCGCCGCATATCCGCGTCCTCGCGAAACGATGGACTAATTCATGCGTGCGACGAGGTCGCCGGTATGGTCCTCGGTAATTCGTGGCACCGCGATCTGGACTCGATTCACCTCGCCTCGCCTCGACGGACGGTCAACGCTGCGGCCAAGTGAGCGCGCGACCCCCTTTCGTAAAATCCAGGATCCTCTCACTCTCTCTCTCTCTCTCTCTCACTCTTTCTCTCGACTTCTCTGATTAGGTCAGTACACGCGGTCGGCTCGTTAACGAGGAACTTCCCAATCAGCGCGACAATGGCGCGCGGGGCCTCGTTGAAAGTCGCTTTTCAAACGCGCACCGCACAATATCCACCTTCCCTCTATGAGGCCGGCTCGTGCGCCCTCCATTGTCCGCGAAGCCACCCCCTTCGATCATGCTGATGATTAAAAGGATCCGCTGATATCTATCGGCCGGTCGACCGGCCCTGACTCTTTCTGTTGTCCGCCGTTGCGTCCGTTCGTAATTCCCCGTGCGTGCGTGCGTTTCGTCTCGTAACTCGTCGCGCGTCGCCGATGAAAATAACGAGCATTTTTCGCGCCACCGCGGCGCTCTTGAATAGATGATGCTCGTTGAGCCAGTCTGGTCGAGCCGCGGTCCGTTTCGTTTATTTATGTTTTATTTATTTTTTTGTTTTGCGGCCCGCCGGATGAATTTTACAATGATAATAACTTTATTGGGCGCAACGAAAGTCACGCGTGACGGATATAGGAAGGACGCGACTGGAGAGCGCGAGGCAACGGAATTGCCTACAGCTGTTATTATTGCTTGAACGTGAGTGCAGGTTTGTTATGATGCGGTGATTAATAAAGTCGATCATCAAATATCGGCAATTAAAAATAATTAAATTACTCGATCATTTAATTGCGCCACTGGCCGCCCGGATGATGCGTGGAATTCATCACGTGTGTAGTAGTCGGCAATAAATTCGACGAATGCACGATAAAAGTCACGATAATAATTTCAATATTGAAGTAAAACTCTGGATGTATTGAGCTGATGCTGAAGTTAGTTCTGTTCTTTAATCAAAAAATATACGTACAGCTATCATCGTTCCGCATATAAAAGGTAAAATCGAAAAGTAAATATATTTCGAGATATATTTTATTGTTTATTTTGATATTCTTCAGTACACGCAAAATATGAAATATCTCACAAAGTATTCACTTTTCGATAACATCACCTTAACACTTCTCTATTTATAACAATATGAGAGATATTAATTACTCACGTTAATCATCGCACATTGGCGCATCGATGCTCTTGCAGAATCCAATGAATTTTTATTAAAGTTTCTATGTTTGCTGACAGCGATCGATTCCACTTGCCATTCTTCTACCAACAACGTTTGTCGGAACCGTTATTTTGTAAATTGCTTTGCTTTCAAGCTATATTTTGCTTGCCACCGTTTCCATTAAAATGGAGCACCGTATATAACATTTGTTTATTTTAAGATACACTCAGTCACAATTAAGTATACATCGATTTGTCCGATGACTCGCTATCTGCAATAACTCTGCGGTGTCGTAGATCCAAGTGTTATTTTTGCACACACATACGTCTAAAAATGACACATTTCGCCGAAACTCTTTTCACACGTTTCTCGGCGTTTTAGGTTACGTCATTAAAAACATTAAACTGCGTTAAATTATAAGTTAATACGTCCAATTGTCTCAAATGACATAATTGGAAATTATTCGCGAGAGATGTGTAAGAATGGCCTCAGCTAAAATAATACACTTTGGTTTTGCAATGTAGCTGCACGATCCCGCGCTCGTAGAAATTCAAGGATTTCTAAATGAAGAAGACTGATTAAAATTGCATACTCTGATCCAATATATTTAACGATTATAGTAAAAACATGGAACATTGAATATAAACCAAAATATTTATAAGAATCTATATACATATAATATTAAATTGCAAAAGTCAATAATCATTTTCATGGTTGATATAGTCGGTAATAGAAAAAACGTCCGGCGGGCCGCAAATAGGAACATGGCGGATCGCGGCTTGACCTGATCCGCCATCGTGGAATCCGACGTGCACGGCAACGATCCGACGTAGAACAGACGGGGCGATATTGCGGAGCTGTACGTAGGTGTTCATAGAGAACGACGACAAGGGGTAGGACGGAGCGGGGATGGTGCGGCGGCGACGGCGGTAACGTTACTGCCGGTGTCGGCGTTAATGCTAATGCTAATGCTAATGTCAATGCTAATGGCATCGATGTCGTTCGGCACAAGCCGCGATCCACGTTCGCGAATGGACCGGCCGACAGGCACGTACCTACGTTCTCGTTCGTAATTGATTATCAACGATTTAATACTCGATCTCGATAAGCCGGCCAATCGAAGCGCGCCGGCCGTGCGTCGTCGTCGTCATCGTCTTGTCGCTCGGTTTTCGACAAGACGGGCCGCCTACGGACAGGTGCGATTTTCATTTACCTTGATTTTGTTATCTTAACTCCCGAATAACAAGGTTTATGCGGCCGTACGTATGATAAGGTAGGTCGAATCCGAAACCAGCAGAAAGCTTCCTTTTTCAACGAATTTTTTCGACTATACCACTTTTTATTCTCATAATAAGTTAGAAAATATGTAAAGCAAAATATATCGCAAAATATGTAACACGCGCAAAATATAAAATACATGGTAATATTTGTTTGGGTAGAAACTTTAAAATTCATCCGTTGGATGTTCAAGGTATTAGTTTTCTATAAAAAAGGATAATATAACATAATAATATAAATATGTGAAATGTAAGAAAATAAAGTGAAAAAATAACTTTAAAAATGTTATTAAATAGAGATAAAAGAGAAAGAAAGAGAGAGAGAGAGAGAGAGAGAGAGTTGTTCATTTTTCCTCTTGAATTGGTCAAAGAATGATTACAAATTATTATCATCGTTAATTTATGACAAATACTTTGTGAAAAAGTAATAAAATGGAAAATAATGGAAAAAAAGATATCGATAATAACAAGAAAAGTCGGATTCGATCGGGAGAGTACACCGGGTATCGTCAAAATTTCTACTCGGGTAGCGAACACTAAATACCGCCCTTTCGATTCTCAGGCCGGGCGACGTAGCGCGCGCGACGCTCGTACAAAAGAAAATCGAAGCTTGGAATTAAAAAGGCGTACTCGGCGGTCGCCATGCGTCCAGAATAATGAAGCCTCCGGTCGATGCGCGGCCGAGCGCGCTCGTCGGCTAATTAATGCGATAAAGAAAGTAATTAGAGAGCGCTCGCGGGCTGCGCGACGGGAACGCGAAATGTCGATGCGCGCGCGATATCCGTGACGTTTCAACTCGCCGCTTCGTGATCGTATTTTTCCGCCGGAATTATGAAATTACAAAATCATTTGACCTCTCTTTCTCTCTCTTTCTCTCTCTCTCTCATTTCCTCGTTCTCTCTTAAACGTCGGAACACACACGCACGCGCTTGTCAAGCCGCGCGGGGCGATTTACGCGGCATAATAATTCCCCGTCATCGCAAATCAGCGGCGGCGTATCATAACCGTGTAGCGTTTATTAAATTCGACCGATCGAATCTCGCGATAGCCCGCCGCATACGGATCCCCCGTTGTACCCGCGAGCGTCTCGCGTAATCTCGAATAATGACGACGACGAGCGCGCGGTGGCGTGTTCGTGGTAGGAAAAAATTCCGACGGCGGCGGCGAGTCGTCGACTGAGCGAGGATTCGCGCGGTATGGCGGCACAAAGACGTCGTCGTCGTCGACGGCGTGTAGCCGCCGTCTTCGTCGTCGCCGACGTCAACTACCGCTACTACCACCATTATCGTGGCACATTTGCATAAACAGCCGCGACTCAATCTCTATGCTAATCGACTTGTCCGCGTCCGAAAAGTACCTACGTTAGGTACACTTATATGTATGCGCTGGCTGTACACACGTACATACACACACAGGCGCGTGCAATCGCACACACGTACACACATATACACACGTACGTATGCGTACGTGTACGTGGCTAACTACCAGCTCCGCCGGATTATTCGCGCCGGAGTCGAGTGGCGGCCCCGTCGCCGATTGGCTTTTAATTAATTGGCTTGGCGTGCTCCTTCCCACCTCCTCCTCCTCTCCTCCTCATCCAGCTCGCGATCGCGAATTCGCTCGCGTTATTCCGATTAGCCGATTCGGCTTCGCGGTCGTTTGGGGTCGCGCGGGGGTCATCATCTCGCTATCGCGTTCCCCTCCCTGCCGCAAGCTCCGTTCGTTCCTCCGTTCGTTCTCGTGACGACGTTCTCGGAGCGACGTGGATTCGAGCAGTTGGGGAGAAAATTGGGGTGATAATTGGGGCGGGGGGGAAAGGGGAGGGAAAGAGAGTCGAAAATCGACGGCGATGTTCCTCGTGCGGTTCCGAGCGCGCGAAACCGCGGGATCTCGTCGACGTCGCGTCTCGCGAACCCCGGCGAATTCGGGCGCAACTTCTTTCCCGGACTTGGAACGGTGTAATTAAGGAACTTGGGGCGAGCTTTGCTCTACGAAAACAACCGGAACCGCCGATCAAATATTCAAATATCACGCGCGCCGTTCCCGGTCTGAGTTTCGGCTAAACGCGAAAAACTTTATCAATGTTGGTCTTTGTCAAGCAAATCTGGACCGCTGTGTATAGAGCTAATCGGTGGCGCCCTTTGTTGCGGTCTCGCTGGCCCTTTCCAGCTCTCGATCCCCTCAGTCTCTCTCTCTCTCTCTCTCGTGTTCACCGCAGCCCGCTGTTATCATTCCCGGATTGTAAGGAAGGAGTACACAATCTCTAGATACTTGCTAGATCTAGAGTCACTAGGGTTTCTCAATCACACGCGTTTATTGGTTGGATTCCGCACGCATACGTTTACACATGACTCCAATGATACCTTTCTAGTTTCCAGTTAGAAGCTCGGACGTATCATATCGGTGTATTTTTACCGCCACGACTATCGATTTCGCGAAGAATCGGTCACTCGGTCGCTCGTTAAATGCGACAGCAGCACGGTGAACGCGTATATGCACAATTATTAGTGGAAAGTATTATTGGACTTTTCTGCCGTACTTGTCCGCGGTTTGAATATTTTTCTCGTTGTGCACTTTGAAACACGACCGGATGCTGCGTTTAATGAGATCACGGATGAAATTATGATCTAGCGGGAGAACTTATTTTTCGAAAATCCACTCTCCCGTCGGACCATAGTCTACTTTCCGAGGTGATGAAAAAACTCATAGAAGAAAAAGGAATGCAGTGGAGAAGGTGGTATTATGACCGCCGTTTACATTTTGTACCGTAACTTTCTTAATAATCAATATTTCAAGTTGAAAATTTATTTATATATATATATATATAACGATTACACTCGTTAAAGTGTTGTTCAATCGTGTCTAGACTCAAAATTACGAAATATTAGAACGTTATTTACCAAAAAACGGCAACACCGCATAACTGGACTGAAGAGAAAACAGGAATAGTAGTGTGGCCTCTCATTAAAATTGACTAAGGGAATTGGCTTTGTTTGAACAAACACAGTATTTTATTGCAAATTTGTATATTCATTCAAAATAAACTCTCTTAGAAAGAACAACAATGAATATAACCGTGAATGTATAATGTAGATACTGACTTGCGAGAGAAAGAGAGAGAGAGAGCGCTCCCGCGCGAACGTCGGCCGCGTCACTTTCAGCGCGATCGCGCGCCATCGATAATTGACGGCGGATTTGCCGCGTACGTTCGGCGTGCGTGTTTCGTCGCGCTTTCGGCCGAACGTGAAACGCTGGCGCACGGTAATCGGCGACTTTGACGATCGCCGGTGCGTACGTGTGCGTGCGTAGGTGGCACGCGTCGCGTTGTTGATTTTCCCGTCGGTCGACGTTGACGAAAATGACGGACGCGCCGCTGATGCGGCCGGTTGAAGCAAATAACGCTAATAAATAGCGGCTCGCGTCCGCCGGTCGCGGCCGGCGCGCGCAAGAATACGCGAAAAATTATACGCCAGCGAATATTAATTCGGAGCGCCGATGATTCGCCGGGGATATATTCGGTGAATCTGGTAATTGGCCGCGTTTGAGTTCGCTGTTTTCGAGGCGGGATGCTCGCGCAGGATGGCCGGAAAGCGAAAATTAATGTTCCACGAGGCGTGCGGTGCAGCGGATAGTAGGTGAGACGCGGGTGAAATGGCGCGTGCGAAGTGCGCCGAATATTCAAATATTGTATATTTCGGCGAAAGAACCGGCGCGAAATTAACTTAATTCCCGTGCGCCGCGAATATATTCCGACCAGAAAATTCGCGGCGTATAGAGAGGGGCTTTGATAGAGCGCGCGTACACGGCGAAAATCGGGCGCGAAGCCCTCTCTGTGCGCGACCTATCCACGCCTGCACACGCATAAACACACACATTTCACCTGTTAACTTAGCGACAAGGATTATTTGACATTGTAATAGGTACCATGGGAATTTAGCCGACTGTTTATTTTATGCTCCTCTGTATTTTCTGTCTATTGAATTTCGCGAAATTGCATCGCGAAACATTTATTCTGCCTTAAAATAACATCGCCGTACGCTGACTTTCGACGCTTTTATTTCCCCGTCGACGCTTTTATTACCGCTGATATAGGGGGACGCGCGCGCGCAGAAAATTTAAGTGAAATTTATATTTAATTTCGCCCCCCCCCCCTCTCCACCCCCGGCCGCTCGCCGGCGAGCCCCGGTCTCGTTGCCCCGCTCTCTGTCCCCCGGACCGAAAATGAAGATACGCGAGGAAATCTGTATTAGTTTAACCGTTTTGCCGGGGCGTAAACTGCTTTTAAAGTAAAAGCGGACGCAAAATCGGAGCTCCGCTCTCCGCCGTTTTCGATTAGCCGCTTTTCGAAGATTTGTAAATATTGCATTGTACACCTATCGCCGGCCGCCCCGCGGGGCAAATACATGTTAAATTATTATCGCACCGCTAATGCGTTATTACAATTGAACGGTGCGTAATAATTCAGCGCATATTCACCGGTTACCGCAGATTTGGCGAATTTAAATTGTTTGCTTGGAGCCGGCGAAATGATCGTATCCGTCGCTTCGGTGCCCTCTGCCCCCCCTTTTTTCGGCTGTTTTTTTCGACATCGTCTGCGCTGTATGTTTTTTTTCTGTTCTTCATCACATACACACACAGCTGGCCTGAGAGAGAGTCGAGGAAACGATTGCCACGGCGTTTGCTCAGGTCCTTTCGAAGTGGTTGCCCCTTCTTCTGCCTCGACGCAGCCGTTGATGATAATCCCTCTCGTTCGTCACCGACGAACATTTCCTCGCGCAACGCGTGTCCGACGTCGACGATAATTCCGTGTTGGCGAATTTATCGCTCTCTCTCTCTCTCTCTCTCTCGCCGAGCCGGAAACGGCCGCGTCGTTGAAGCCACACGCCTTCGTTCACCCACGACGAGAGACCTCACTCCCTCCCCCGACCTTCTTCATCGGCGATCTCGCAATTATCATTTCCTCCCTCGCAGAAGGACGTTCCCTTTCTTTCATTCTTCCTTGCCTCCTCTTTTCTTTCCTTTTGCTTTTCCAAAAGCGACGTGGTGGAGAAACTGTTCGTGGCCGTGAGAGGAACAGTGCGCGAGCGAGCGAGCGAGAGAGAAAGAGATAGGAGTGGAAATCGTTTCATTAGAATATATTCAAATTACCGGCGGAGTCTCATCGCCGATTCGTCGGGGTGCCCGCAATTATTTCTCAGGTAGCATTATCCCGGGCTACGAGTTCTATCCTCCATTCTGCTGGATAAACCTGCTGGCCGTCTATATTCCTTCTCTCTCTCTCTCTCTCTCTTTCTCTCTCTCCCTTCCGTCTACTCACGACGGCCACCCTCATCTGCTTTCTACTTACTACCCTCTTCCCGTCTCTCCCCGCCTTTCCCACAACGGTCGGCGGCGTTTTCCATTTCCTCCGTTTCTTCGGCCCCTCCGTCCGGCCGTCCTTTTTCGTCTTTCCTGCCTTCTTTCCTTCCTTTTCTCCCCCCGGTTGCCCGGTCCACCCCGGTTTGATTATTCCGTCATCGCGACGTAATCGCGTAATAAAGCATCGGGGACCGGCGCGCGGTATTAAAGCGTCAGCACAAAGTTGGCGCGCGCACGAGCGACGCGATGATGAAGGGCGGTAGCGCGTAGTCCTACGGAGGAACTGCAGTTTCTTCACTTCCGCCGGATAGACTCGCGGCTCGACGACGAGGAGGAAGGAGGGCGGGCGAGTTTGTTTGCCCACGAGTATCTCGCGCTGATGTTCCCGCGCGATATCTCCGAGAGAAGTTCGCGGTCGAAAGATGGTGCGACGCGGAATAGCGCCCCTTAAAATCCGGAGGCAGCGATGCTCGCATCGACGTCGTATTATGTTAGTCGATAGCCAATTACATTTCTACTTCTGGCGCAAAATTCTGCCATACAGACGGCATAAAGGCATACAGCGGAACGATTGCTAAATAAAAATTGCTCTCCCTCTTTCGATATTTTCTCGACTCCTGCGGCGTAAATACCGGAGTTTACGTATTGTAACATAATATTTTGTTGTTTTCATTCAATATTTCGATAAATAATTCGCGAAATTATTCCTATGTTAGTTATTAAAATCATCCGTATATATACGGGCGACGTGGCGACGGTCTAAGTATAAAAATACGATGAAAGCTTGAATCCCAAATTCAAGTGCCATTTCACGCGCGACAAGCTAATTATTGAGCAGATACTGGCTAGATTCCGACTTTACCAAAGCGGATACAGCCGGAGCCCGGTTGGATTTAATAATGAACCGGGCTGGATTTTATTTTCGGCTACCCATCTGGCCTTGGTTCGCCCTTCCGGCGACAACTCGCGCAACGCGCTCGCCCGTGATCGCGAATAATACGCGCGGATTCGCGAAAAACAGATTTGCCGCTGCTGCCGCGCGGCTGAACGAACGGGCCGTTCAATTATTGCTGCACGCATAACGCGCGCGAAGCGGCCCGCGCCGACGATTTTCTCGTAGGCTCGGTTTACCTGCGCCACGTTGATGACGGTTTCATCGCGATAAATAGGACCGGCGAGTGCGCGCGCGGCGGTGAAAAACGAAAAACAAAAAAAAAACGAGAAAAAACGACACCGGCCGGAACTATTTTTTTTCCGCCGTGGATGGAGCGCTTTTTCCGAGTGAGAGGGAGAGAGGGAGGGAAACGGATAACGTTATCTTTCGGTGCTGGTTTCAGGTGGCGTTTTACAGGCAACGCCGCCCGTGTAATTCAGACTGCGGACTCGATTATTCCGCTATCGAAGCGTAATTGCGTAATAATGCATTGCCGTGGAGCGCGTCGGTATTAAAACGTCAGCTCGGTCTCCGGGCACGCGAGCCGGCCGCGCTCGCGGGGGAGAGGAGCGAGCGGGCGGACGATAACGCGGCGGCTATTGCGAGAGGCGTGCACGTACGTACGGTACCTCCCGTGGCGGAGCACTCGCGGCGGAAAAATGCCCACCGAGCCGTGTTTTTTAACCATCGATATTTGCCATTCATATTTGCCTTCATTCGAATGGTATAACGGTGGTGACGACGTCATCGGCGTCGCGCGCGCGCGTATTTTCGCGCGATGTATAATAATGTAACGCGCGCGCGCATATGTGTGCATTAATCAATCTCGCAAATGTTGATCGTCATCCGAAACAATGATAGCGGGGGGGATCGCTCTCTCTCCGGCGGCGGTGCGCGGCCGTGTAACCCGGGGACAAATTTCGTTGTTTTTCTCCTCGTCCCTCTTTTCATTTGGCGCGTGTCTCGACAAATTTGATCGGCAAATACAAAACACAGAGCGGTGGGCGAAAAATCCAAGGCCTCGATTTGCATGAATTATACGAATGGAAACATGTGTCGCGCTTCCTCGACCGGCAGGGCTTTTCGAGGATCGGTATAGCCTCACGTTTTTTATGAGAGCGCGCGGACCGGAGCGGGAGGGCGGGAAACATCAAACGCGCGTTATTACACCGCTCATCAGTGTATGCATGATGAAAGATATCCGGGCTATCACGGGGCGAATTAAAATTTTGAGAACGCTAACAAACGTACCGATGAACACGGCCCACGTGGAAATACGAACAGAGGAAGTAAAAAGAAAAAAAAAAGGAAAACATGCGTGTCTCCTCGTGTTAGTTTTAATTAAAGCCGGCTGTTAAAGGGGCGCCGATTTTCCGTTATTTAAGAGGCTGCATACAGCCTCGGAAGAACGTCCAATATTTGAATATTTCTGCCGGCCACGTTGGGCACGTTCCATTTAGCGGCATGAGTGGACACAAGCGTCATCCTATCTTTGTTACTCATTGAATATGGAAATAGAGACAAAATAATACTTGTGTAGATTTGCGTTACTAAATGGAAGGCCATTATTATTGGCTTCACGAAAGACGTCCATTTGAGGGGGGATTCTCCATGCTTTTATTAACACGTTACATGAAACCCATTACAAAAAGTTGATGTGTAGTTCTGCATAGATATTCTTAGTAAGATTATCCACTCCTTGTCATAGGATTTCTTTTATATCTATTCTAGTATTATAGGGAGAGAAAGAAGGAGGGAGTGAGAGTAACGTAGAGAAAGAGAGAGAGAGAGAGAGAGGAAGAGGAAGCGAGAGAGAAGAAGGCAGACCTTCGCGGGAAATCCGCGCTGGTAGAACGCTGATGTGTCGTCACAAATACATCTGGAAAATCCAGTCCGAGCGGCTAGCACGTTGTATTTTCAGCCGTCTCCGTCGCGTATCGGACGTGGGGAACGACCGTGTCGCCGCGCGACCTTCGCTGCGAAATTGGATTTCCGAAATGCCTGGACTCGCGCGGCTCGTTTCCGCGAGTAACGGGGAGAAGGAGGTAGGGAGGAGGTGGAGAGAAGAGCGAGAGGAGGAGGAGGAGGATGAAGGAACGGCGGGACGTCTCGATAAGCGATACGTCGCGGGGGGGGTTTCTGCTTATCGCGTGAGTTACGTGTTGCTCGCGCGAACTCGTTCCTCTCGAGTGGACGGGCTGAATCGCGAGAGACAGAACACGATGCTTCATCGTCGCCTACCCCCCTCCCCCCTGCGGTCGGTGGAGCGGACCCCGCGGGGGCAGGTAAGAAATCTCGCAGGGTGACACGGACCGACGCGCGAAAGTAATTTCGCCAATCCCCGACTGCGGTATTTCAATACCGCCGTTTATCATTCCTCTCTCTCTCTCTCTCTCTTTCTTTCTCTCTCGGCCCCGGCGATTCCGGCCAGACAATGGTCGTGGTTTCGCGAGTTACCGTTAGCGTAATGCGCCGGCTATAAATGTAATAACCGAGGGATCTCTGTTTGTCCCCTCCAGCTCCCCTCTCTCTCTCTCTCTCTCTCGTCGATCGTCCCCGTCCGCTGGAACATAGATCCGCCGCGGCAACACTTGCGGAACTTGTTTACGCTCGGAATATTATTACCGATCGCGAGCTTAATATCGCGACCATTGAAACTAGGATGGCCGTATGGGCTTCCGCATCCGTCGAGTCTCGATAAGGAAGGAACGAGTCTTCTTTCTCCCTCTCTTTCTCTCGTCTTCTTCGACGCCGTGACGCGTCACGTATGTCACCATCTCTCCTCCCGTCTTTCCTGCCTTTTACTCCACCTTGTATCTCTCTCTCTCTCTCTCTCTTGCAGCCCGATCGGTTCCTTCTGAAATATGTATGTATCGCATTGCGGATTCGAGGCTCTCCCGATCTATCGCGACATATACGGCGACTGTAAACTAGGATTGACTCCGATATCGAAGAATGGGACGAACGGTAGGTAAGCCGGGATTCGCGATTTATATTTGATCGAGTTCTATGCCGGATTCTACTCGCCGGTCAACCCTTGGTCGGAGAGCGTACCTCTATAACGGCAAGAGAGAGGAAGAAGGGAAGAGAGGGCTTCCTGCCCTCGCTCGTCCAGCCACTCTCTCTCCCTCTCTCTCTCTTTTTCTCGCCTGCTTGCCCGCGGCCATAATTCGAGGGAGATCTTCCTGACGACGTTGACGGCTCCTTCGGGAACGGAGTGCCCGAGATAAATGGAAAACCTGGACCGTCGAGGCCCGTCGTCCTTTACGCTCGTTCCAAGGACCCCGGCCGTCGTATGGCGACGGCGGCGGTGGTGGTTGCATCGCGTCCTCGACCGTCCGCTATTCATACGGAGACTCCGGGGGGCTACTAACCGAGAGCTCGCGTCGATAAAATGAGACTCGCGACGCATAAAAAGTCATAATCCCTCACTAAGGGAGTCTCCGGCTCGCCCGGATAGAACGATCCACCCCTCTCTCTCTCTCTCTCCCTCTCTCTCTAATTAAATAATAAAATTGTACTCATGCACCTATTTTGTGCTATATTACTTATTATTTTTCTTTTCCCTTATTATTATTGTTCCTTTATTTCTGCGCTTGAGAGGTGTCCCTCCAGAGTGCTTAAATAAAATTACCTACCTACCCATCTACCTCTCTTTCTCCATCTGCGCTGGCCTCTTTTTCAGGAAGAGTATTCGATTCGATGAAGTTCGCTTAAATATGTAAGACGCTCGTGCGCGAGGATACGGGTCGTAAAGCGAAATTGAAAAAGGACGAGAGACACGCTTTTAACGAGACGCCGATAGTAGACAATTTAACGTCGGTGTGCGCGCACGTCTCGTCTTGCAAGGATGGAAAGTTCGATAATTTGAATTTCTTCCCCCCCCNCCCCCCGGCCGACGCGTCTCTCTCCCGCTCGGAGGGTTTTTCCTTTTTTCCCCTCCTTCTTTCTTTTTTCAAAGCCGTGCGTCTCTCCTCACGTCGCTGTGATGCGGTAGTATATTATGGAAATGGCACGGAGCGCGGGAGAGAGGGGTGGTTGCCGCGGCGCGGCCGCATTTTTATAAACTTAAATGCTCTCGTTCCTTCTCTCGCGATGACGAAATCATAGACTTTCCGCCGCGCAAGATAATGAGCGCATACTTAGACGTCGCTCTTCCATCGGGGGTTGGCGAGGCACCACGACGAACCGTGCCTCGCCGTTCTAAATAGCCCGCCGTATTAAATTTCAAAGTAAGAAACTTGCGAGGAATAATTTTGGAGTTGCCTCCGCGCGCCGGGCTTGTATTACCCTTCTGATGTTACTAAATGGTCCCGTGACCTCCCAGAGGTTGTATAAATTTGGTTAACTACCTGCCTCTCCTTCCCCTTCCTACTCCCCCCTCCTTGTCCCGCCGGCCCTCTTTCGCTCTCTTTCTCTCTGTACGGTAATACGGTCGCGCAAAGCCGGCCGCGTGTAGGCTCTCGGATTTTTTTTCCCCCCGCACTGTTTATTTTATCGTTGCGCCGATTCTGATAAAATAATTGAAATCGGACGCGATTTTGTGGAAGCGCACTCGTATATTTATGGACTCTCTCCGCTACGTAGGACATACTTTTTATTGTATTTTTGCGCTCTTTGGTGGAAATACGATATCACCGGAATAAATTGTGGCGAATCGAGAAAATCACGGTGAACTATCGATTGTTGCCGAACGTTGTTTTCGTAATCATCGTTTACGTAATACACACACACCCACACACATATGCACGTTTGTATACGCTTTTCCTCTTTTATCATCCTCCGCGGCTTTATGAAATTTAAATTAATAATTCCATTATAAAATTAATTACCTAATAACACACTTAGCGTAAGCGTGCCTCGAGCCTCGCGCTATTATATCGCTCTGAATTATCGAAATCCAACTGTCGTCGTTATTTATCGCTGTACGCGTCTCCGCAACGTGCACACTTGGTCTCCTGCGAATATTCTTCGCAAGCAACGTCGCGAGTCCGATTAGTGTCCCTGTTGTGTAGGAATACAAATTTTAATTTTAATTAAAAAGTAAATAATATTAATGTTTAATAGTAGCCTGCGTATTGCCATTGTTTCATCACTAAAAATCTTAGATATATTTACTAGATCAGATTATTTTCTCCTAAGATTTATTTTCTATTTATAGATAAATTTATTAGAATATTTACAATTTCATTGGTCAGGTCCTATACTGAGAAACCCATTTAGTTGGCTAAAAAAAAAGTTTCGTTTGGATACGGGGCAAACAAATATTTTGATTGTGAAAACTAAAGGTTTGGTTCTCTGGAAATGAAAAAGGTTTGGTTCAGAGGACTAAAATTTTAATTCTCACAAACAAAGCCCATATTGTTTGCCCATATTGAAACAACAATTTTGTTTGTTTGAATCAAGTAAATGGGTCTCGCAGTGCAATAAATTTGCTCACTTTTGTAACTTTCACTGCCTTTTTTTGAGATACATAATCGACCTTCAGATTTTTATTGCACTGAGAAGAAGGCTTAAAAACCTGTGAAATATAAGGTTCATCTCACGGAAATAAACGTTTACTTGAACACGGCAAAATAAAGTTTTATTCCTAACAAATGAACCAATGGATAAGAAAATTTCGATATATTTCGCAAGAATATTTATTCCGTCGTGACAGTCGAATTTGTTTGTCTAACCAATAAGTATCGAGGAAAGTGTCACAAGAAGAAACATTTACCTCGGCACTATTGAATTTCTTTCTCTCAGTGAGAGTACTACGGGGATTCGAAATCCGACGAGTCTCGGGCGTGATTTCTCACGAGCCCGGGCAACACGTCCGTTCTTTTCGGCTCGCTCGAAATAGCGCGCGCGCATAGTTATCGCGCGATATCGCCCCGGAATCCGGCCGACGGGGGAGAGCGACACGGATAAGCGTCGAGCCGCGACCACGGTCCCGCTTCCGTCGCGTCGGGAGGGTCGGATAACTCGGTTAGTCCCGAAGTTAGCGCGAATGGACGGAAGGGGGCGAGAGTCAGTCACGGGTAGTTAAGGCGTGTGCGGCAGAGCGCCGGGAGAGGGTTTACGGACGCCTTCGCCGTCGGCTCGCAGGAAACTTGCCGAGAGAGTGGCGCCGCGACCCAATCGAGCCTTATTTATCGCCTTTCATCGCGCGGCCGCGTAGATCCATAGCGAGCAACTTTATCCCGAAGCCGCGTGGGACTTCGGACGAATCGTCCTCCTCCTCCTCTTCCTCCTCTTCCCTGCTTCGTCGTGGACTTTGGCCGACTTGTCAGCCAAAGTCGAGAACGCTGAACGGTATGTTGACAGTTTAAAAGTTCTCGCCATCGGCCCTCGCCTTTCGCGACGTCGTGATTCATGGCGGCGGTGCGGGTCGCCGCTTCATCCTCCGGGGATTAGAGAGCCTCGTGCCCCGTGGGGTGCCGCGATTTCGGAACTGAAGCAAGTGCCGCCGATACGATTACTTACACTCCCGGCGCGTGATGATCCGCCATTGACAGCGCCGCCGAGTTCTTCCTTTCGGATCGCGACGAGGAGCCGCTCTCTCGATTGCGTTATTCCGCGGGGAACGCAGCTTCGGAGCAGAGGCGAGAGCGCACGCTGCGAAATCGCGATGAAGCTTTAACGCGATCGACCGTGTAATGCCGGCCGTTTAATAACCGCATTTAATAGGAATCGTTGATCAGCTATTTTTACGTCGACGTTACCGCATGCGAGAGAGAAATAATTGATGATATAACGGTAATACACACGAACAGGCGCGCTCTCCCTCCTTCCCACCCCCCCCCCTCTCTCTCTCTAACTCTCTTTCTCTCTAGTACGGCACGGTGAAATATTCATGAAACAGTATGACACGCTACCGGGGAGAAAATCACACCGTCCGGTTTTTATTATTAAAAGCCGACGTACGATGGGAACGTTCGGTGTGTGAGAGGTATCGTGTTAATCGTTTACGCGAGAAAATTTATTCGTAAAGTCGCGCGAGTTCGCCGACGACTCGCCCCCCCCCCCCCCCCCCC
>NW_014554836.1:1108933-1137549 GCF_001313825.1 Dinoponera quadriceps | reverse complement strand
CCCCCCTCCCCCCTCGGCCGCTCGTAATCCATTCCGGCCGCGTTCCCCTGGCTTGTTCTCTCTCTCTCCCTCTCTCTCTCTCTCTCTCTCGTGCTCCACGTTGGCGCCGCGCGCAGTAGAACAATCGCGCCGACGGGGAAACAATGGTACACAGCGACGACGGTAGCGGCCCTTAATAATCGTTAAAAGCCCTCGGCAGGCTCGTAGCGGAGTTTCTTCGCGCGAGCGTACCTGGGCGCGCGCGAGGAAAAGATCTTACGGGCGAAGTAGCACGGTCAACCACGATAAATAATCTGATTACGCGACGGGCGCGCCGTGAAATCCGTTTAAAGGCTCGCTCCGAGGACCCCCGAACACACACTCTCTCGTAAATTCCCGAGGAGAAGTCCCGGCGAGAGTTGTTCGCCGCGAACGACGACGATGTCGACGCGCTCGCTCCCTCACTTCCTCCCTCATTTACTCACTCTTTCTCTCTCTCTCTCTTTCTCGCTCGCTCGCCGAATTAATCTGACCGCAGCTCGCCGCGTTTCGCGAGTTTCCCAAGTATTTTTAAACCTCGCAAGAGACCGGCGCACAATGAGGAGAAGAAGAAGGGCGCGCGAACTCTTGCTTCGGGAAAAAGTAGCTCGCTCTTCTTCGATCCGGAACGCGATTTTCCGAGGGAGAGCCCGCGAGAGTGTTGGCGAGTCCCGGGATACCGTAACGAGAGACGCTGACAGGCCGGCGCGCTGCATGGAAAATTTATTCATCGCCACTATTCATCCCCGGAAACCGCGTCGCTCCGCGAAACTGCGCGCCCGTCCGTTGTACAACGCGAAATTCAAGAGTGCGCCCCCCCCCCTTCTTCCCCCTCCCTCCGTAACGAGGAGAGAGAGAGAGAGAGAGAGTGTCGTTTTTTCATTCGAAATTAATCTTTATATCCCTCTGGCGAAACAGAGGCGCGCGTTCGCGAATTCGCCGGGCGAATCAAATGCGGACGCGCGGTTAATTGAGAACTTTTTGATTTAATGAGGGACGGTCTTGACGCTCGCGATAGTAGCGTCCGTTGTAGCGCTCCTAATTACAACATTCGTAGCTTTCATTACATTCATTTGGACTCTTCTCGCTCCCCTTTTGCGGCCCCCCTCCTCTCTCTTTCTCTCTCTCTCTCTCTCTCTCTCTCTCCCCGTCTCTCCGGGGTGGAAAGGGCGAAAGAGCGAACTCTAACGGAGGGTCATGCGCGGAGCCGTCTCTCCGCGTTGACGAGGTGCGCTCGAACAGCCCACTTTTAATCTGGCAACTTTCACGATGGGTTCCGTGAATCTGAGGAAGCATAAAACGAAGTACCGCCGACGCGACGGCAGAATGGGTATGCGCGCGGGAGGGGAGGAAGGAGATGAAGGAAGGAGGTCGGGAAGCCGCGCAAGGAATCGCGCGTCGTGTCTCGCCGACGTTATCCGTCGGCGACGTTATACTTCGCGCACTCGGCGCGTATCTCCGGTTAACATGTAACACGTACATATGCATAAGCGCGTGTATATAAATCGTTTCCGTCTCTTCTCTCGCGAACACGATTACGGCTCTTGCGGCGCCGCCTGCGCGGTTTATTTAGCGCGCCGCGCCGAGAATCCGCTCCGCCGCGTTCGGACCGATCGCTTCGGTGGGATTAAGGCAGCCGGGTCCGTGAGTGCCGGATTTTCAACGGCGATATTAAGCCCTTTTCTAAGTTCGTTATTTATCGGAGAAAAGCAGCGTGCAACTCTATTTAACTATCTGAGTGATAAATATTAATTTGATTAATAACAACTCCCCGTATATATGGGAAAAGCTGGTAAAATACGTGACGTTTCTATATGAGAATCCCGATTCCGGCTATGAAAATACGCGTGTAGTAATAACGATTAACGGGGATGCAGTCGTGAAGTTTCGCTCGCCGTTTGGGAAAAGCGAGAGTTTCCCGCCGAGTTTCCGAGTCGACTCGCTTCGATTCGACGTCAACACTCGCGAAAGGAACGGCAAGGAAGTGAGGAACGAGAGAAAGAGGGGAGGACGGAGGGAAGGATTACGCTGACCGTGGCAGCTAGAAAGTGTCCCGACTTTTCAATCTGGCATCGCAAGCTGGGTCGCGACACTACGGGGAAGACGGGTATGAATACTCACTGACGAATGACAAAGAGGAGCCGACGTTACCGGGCGAGAGGGATGCAGGCGCGTCTCTCTTTCTCTCTCTCTCTCTCTCTCGCGCGAAGAGAAACGTAGGTGGTTGTCGGCGCCGAGGACGGGCCACTTTTTCTATCCACTCTGACGCACCGTGAACAATCTTTCGCCCTGCTCCCGCCCCTCCCGCTCCCGCTATTCCATTTACCTGCCATTTTTCTGGCAGACCCTGCCTCGAGTGCGCTCAACTCGACGTCGCCCGTAAATTCACCGGACGGACGGGCAGCCGGCTGGTTTCCTGGCTGACTGGCTGGCTGGCGTTTCGCAGATTCTCCTTTCCCGTGATTCTTTCAGACTTCAGACGCGCGACCGGTTCGCACACAGACGTGTGTAGGTTCGTCCGGGCTTGATGAAAAGCGCGGTTGACGGCTCGCGTGACCGAACGACTCGCGGATAAACGGTTGTTGAATAAAGGGAAAAGGATGAAAAAGAGGAGGAACAGAAAGAAGAAAGAGAGAGAGAGAGAGAGAGATATCCGTGTATGATGGAATGAGCGCGAACGGTCGAACTTTTTATTCCATTTTAGGGAGCACGCGGCGATACATTTTACGACGATATTCTCCAAACCTATGGTCACCTTTCATTCCTGAATCATAAAAAGAATATACAATCTCTAGATACTTATTAGACCTATAGGGCCGTTGGGAATTTTCAATCACACGCGTTATGTGGCCTGAGTTCCAAACATAGACATTTATACACGAGTATAATAATGCCTTCCACTTTCAGTTAGAAACTCGGGCGCATCGTATCGACGTATTTTTGTATTACGACTATTGATTTTGAGAAGAATCGGCAGCTCGGTCGCATTAAATGCGGCAGTAATATGCACGGTGAATGCACATATGCATTCATTGCATTCATATGTACCGCTACTTGTGTGGAAAACATCTCCGAATAGCGCAAAATATTCTATGAATATTCTTACGAAATACGAGTGTTCTTAATTCCAGAATATTCGAATCGGATGTTTTATGAATATACATAGAATATTGTAAGCAGAGATTCCCGATAAAAACGAAAGAACGGTCTCAAAACATTCGTAAAGTTTATTTACCGTGCATGTGCATTCATCCAATTAAAATAAAAAGTGGACAATCCAGTATACGAGCACGGCCGATCACAAGACCTTTTTTCGACACTTCTTTCGATGAGTTTCGCAACGCATCTCGTATTCAATACGGGAAATGTATTTTCCGAGAATTACTAAAAAACGAATTCTCTTATGCACACGGGATGCGATTCGAAACTTATAAAAGAACAAAGTGTTGTCCTGTGACTGACTGTACGTACTACGAGTTAATTGAAAACTGAGATCTGTGTGTGCACGTGTGAGGTTGCTTTCGCGTGTCTTTCTGTTCTCCTCTTCGCACCCACCTGTACGGCATTCGATAAAATATTCTATGCACATTCGTAAGAGATTTACTGCGGTGTCGTTCGAATATACTAAGAACTAAGAATGTACTATGAATGTTTCAAACTGTTTTCGGCGCATTCTATGAATGCACAAATACTCGTGGCGAATATTCATAGAACATTGGCGGAACATCCCGAATCGAGATTTTCGTCCTGCGCTAAGTCTTCAACCTAGGAAGCTTGCGTTCTCAGGTGCGACGAAGATTCGGCTATCGTTCGTTTCCTCGTGACGAGATAACGCGAAACGCGCGCGGCAGCTGATTTACGCGTTACCGGCGCGAGCCGAGCGGCGACGTCGGCGAATAAATTACCGGGCACTCCGTTGTTAATCTCGGTTTAGTCGTTAATCCGACGTTACGAGCGGCCCCGGCTGCGCGAGTCAGAAAGCAGAAGGGTAGAACGCGCGCGTTGGCCAGGTACCGACTCGTCTCGCGCGATACGAGGACCACGTTAGTTCACGCGAGATGAAGCAGGGGGAGGGGAAGGGGTGCGAAACGAACTCAAACCTTTCCTCTCTCTTGACCCGTGAACGGCCCTAGAACGACGCAGCGTACGCTTCCCTCTCCGCCATTTTTCTCCTGCGGGATCTGCCTTGCAGAGAGCGCGCCGCGGGAGAGAAAAGAGAAGAGGACGACGTGTGGCACAGTGGAAGGACAGGAGGGTGAGGAGGGTGCGAGAGAGGGAAAGGACGGGGAAAAAGTAGAGAGATTGGAGCGGACGAAGGGGAGGTGAGAGGGGGGGGATGCGAGGAGGCTCTTAGCCCCTAGGACGTACGCCTGGCACGTGTCCTAGTGGCACGTGACAGCAGCCACCTGGGGAAATCCTGATGGTAAATGTTCCGAGAATATATAGTGTACGGGTAGTTACCTCACGACCTACCCTATCTTCCACCTCTCGTCCAGCGGGCAGCTCGCGGCTCTTATTTCCGCGCGGAATGCGGAAACGAGACGCGGACTTCCGCGAGGACGGGCCGGCGTGCGCGCGCGAATCAATCCCGTGTTAACATTTCCGGCCGGCCCACATCGTGTCGTTTTTCGAAAGATTTGCCTTCTTTCCATTTTCCACTGCGAGATCGAACGAAATATACGAAACGCTTTATGTTACTTAAACTTTATACGCGCTCTATCGAGCATAATAATATTAAAAATATGTAATAAAAGATATATAAATGTGTAATGTAGGCGGGAGAAAAGTTTTGGTCGAATTTACAGTGAAGAAACCAAACCTCGTTTTGGAAGGGACAGAATTTCCGGTTTTTACGACCTAAATTTGCCTCTTACAAGCAGAAATTCTATTTCCTTCGACCAAAATGCGTTTGGTTTGCGTTCTACTAAATTCGACCCAACTTTTTTTCTATGTGTGTATATTAAGTTAGTCGATCACAAAAAGGCTTTTCTGGAGAATTTTGCAACTATATGCATACGCAACGATAGAATTTGTTTTCTCATTCAATTCTCAGGGTTACGACTTTCTTGTGACTGACCATACGCTCAATTTTTCTTTCTTAATTCGAACATTGTCGACGTGATGAAGATTATTGCGATTGAACATTCACCGCAAAACTTCACGGGAGAATAAGAAATCTCGTCACGCTGTTATAACGGATTGAAATCAAATCATTTTTTCTTCTATTTTAATTTTCTGATTTTAATCAACTTATCCCGGAGGAAGTTATTCACACGAACTGCGGGATTGATCAATCTTGGTTCTTATTAACCGAGCTTCTTATTAATCGAGATTCTGATTAAGTCTTCCGTAATTGAGAGTGACATCTTGTTCCCGATTGAGCTTCGATTTTCTGATTTTCGCTCATCACCGACGCGTCAGTCGCGAATATCTTCATACAATCTGCAGACATTAAGATTCCATGACTCACGATCGCCCGTTACAAATAGAAACTCCGATGAATCGTGTGACGAGCTTCGACAACGCGCGAGATATCCATCTTTCCACCCCCCTCACCCCCGCACTTTCTCCGCGGGCGGACTGTAAATAATGAAACGGGCGAGGAGAGAGCCGGAAAGAAGATTAAAACACAGCAGGAGCGACCAAGTGTTTGAGGGCCACACCTCGGTATTTCCTTCGGGAGTCCGTTACTCCGCCCGGACTCGTCGTCGCGCATCGTAACCGGCGCGAAGTCGCGTTATGTAATTCCTCGGATTGCCGTGCACTTTTCGACGCGAGGTTACCGCGTTCAGGGCGCGCGACACGAAACGAGAATTTCGTCATGTGGTTGGCGAGTGAGGGCGGTTGAGTTACGCGAAGCCTCGTCGCCGGAGGGAAAGAGAAAGCGAGAGAGAGAGAGACAGAGAGTGAGAGAAGAACAACTTTCGAGCCCCATCCGAGCTTTCTCCCTCGTTTCGCCGCCTTCGAGGCGTTCTCGCAACTTCTTTTTATATCTTTTATTATTTCTCGCGCTATATCGCGCCGTTCCGGAGTGTTAATCCCGCGACGGCGGGATCAGGAGTCGGCGGGACGCAAGAAAGGGGGGAGGGTTGAATCCGGCTGACCGACCGCTCGCTTATTACGCTGCAAAAACTTTTCTCATCTCGACTCCTCCGTGCCGGGGAATGTGAAATGTATCGCGACGTATGCCGTAGCGGGGAAACGCGCACGATCGCGGGAGATACTTTGCCGCCCTTTCCGAGCTTCGCCCGGAATAACCGACGGAGTTTCACGTGAGACTGCGCGCGCGATTCGCGCGCGAGAGAGAGAGAGAGAGAGACGTCCGAAATTCGCTATTCTTGGAGCCCCTCTCGTCTCCTTCGTTCTTCTCTGAGCGGAGCTCGCGATAACGTCGCCACGCGCAGTCGACCGTGGCTGCATCCGGGCTACGTAACGCTGTCCACGCTTACGTAAGTTTCGATTATCCGCGCGTCACATTGGGAATTGAAGCATTAATCGGGTCCGCGCACACAGTTGACTAGCAACGTTCAGCCGAGCGAATGATAAGCCGAGCGAGGAGGCTCACACAATGACACGCGGAACACAGCGAGAAAGTAATCGATGAGTGACGATGGCCGCAGGCTCGGACAGAGGGAGAGAGAGAGAGAGAGAGAGAGAGAGAAATGGGTAGATATGTTTATTCTATGCTCAGAGAAAACTTCCCCTCGAGCGCCTAATATAGAATTGAAATAATCAAGGCGCAAATAATGTATAAAGGGAGAACGGATAAAACTGTGCCGAAAAGTCATGCCAGCCATTTTGCAAAATTCGCAGTAGTTAGCGGAGAATTAATTATCGGAGAATTAATCGCGCCACGGACTGCGACTGGTTAACTTCTTAAGGCTTAGAGCTGAAACTCTCATTGTAGAACCCGCTTTACGTAGAGCAAGTCTATAGAGGTAAGCGTCGTAATTATGAGAGGAGAAATCAAACGCATAGATCGACCTATGTCGGGATGTCAGAGGAAAAAGTCAATGGAGAGGACACTTCGTCCACGCGAGCAACGTAACATCTCGCGATCCGAAACTACGCGAGTCGAACTTTCAGTCCGACATTAAGTTTACGTAGTTCCATAATTGAGTCTTCAAGCGGAGTAAACGGAAATAACTTGCCATTTGTAGCGTCAGAGGAGCACAGGAGAGGACCTAATGAAGACTTAATGTGGAGCCAAGCGGACTTAATGTAGAACTAAAATTTCGCCTCGGCCAAACTTGGTCTTAAACTAATTTTAATTGCCACGTTCAAGGAGGAGAGATTAGAATTTATTCTCAAATTCATCTCTAGCGCGAGCATGCCCGACTGCACGCGGTGGAGATTGTTCCATAGTTCGGCTCCGTATGATGTAAATGGGCACTTGCAGAACTCTGTCCTGCATTTTGGCAGCTCCAGTCACCAGCAATTCCGAGTCCTCTTACTGGTCACTCTGACCTTTCATATTAATCGAGAGAAAGTGCTTCCCTTCTTATATCCACCATTTTAAACAGTTTATTATATTTCAAATATAGAGAGAGATAAGGGGAAGGGGGAGAAGGAAAGGGCGAGAGAACAGGCTGAGAGAGAGAGAGAGAGAGAGAGTGTGTGTGTGTGGCTTCCGCGGAAATATGACGGGATTTCGCGCGGAATGAACTCCGAATTATGCGTCGGACAAATGCGCGGCCATGAAAACTAAAGTTTACTTTAAGCTTTGAGCCGGCGTTACACTTTCCGCCACTTACCACCCGGCCTCGTAATTTAGACTGTGCCGGGGCGCCCGTCGGAGGAAAGGGCGACTGTCGGGGGGGGGGNGGGGGGGGGGGGGGGGGCTGCCGCCGGTCGTAGCTGCGCTCACAGCTGTGCCCAAAGCTACCTTTCTGCCGCTCTCACGTAGTTCTTCGCGAGATACACCTCTCCACCAACCTGCCGTACGTACGTACGCCACCTAGCCACCCACATACCTATCCGGGCAACCTACGTTGCGCCATCCGTATCTCGGCGCACCTGCATTAACCGGCTAACCCGCAAGGGAGAGGAAACTCCGGGAAAGGCGTTTTCCTCGCCTTGCCTGCGGTCGGAAATTGCGGCGCGGCGCGAGCAGCCTCGGCGATTGGTCAAACTTACCGGAAGCGCGAATGAGCGAGCGAGCCCAGCTATACTAGCAGACCACAGCGTGGGCTGATCGCTAAAACCAACTACCGCTCTAAACCGCGGCTACGTGAAGGGAGTTTCTGTAACTCGGTTTTGAGGACGGCTCGCGATCGCGTTATGTGTCCGGACTCCGTTGTGGGCGGCTCTCCCCGTGTCTCTCTCTCTCTCTCTCTCTCTCTCCTTGTGTGATGTGTACATACATGTGCGTGCGTGTGTGTCGCGACAAATAGATATAGATAACAGCTGTCGTCGTTGCGGAAAGCAATCAGAATCGTACCGCGAGCAATCTGTTCTCCGCTCGCCTTCCGCTCGCTTTTTCCATTTCGATCTTTTTACCCGGCGAAAGCGAGACCGAACGTCCCCCTTCTTCCCCCCCCCCTTCTCTCGCTCTCTCTCCCTCTCACTCTTTGTCCCTTTCGCTCGATTTTGCGGAGTCGCGCGTATTTCGTCCGGTTAATTAAACGACATTGGGTCGTTGTCGCCGAATGGGCGAGTCGCGTTAGCGTTATCGCGCTCGCGCGAGTATCAGGTGAGTTTCTTTGATCAAACCCGCTGCTCGCTACACGGAGGGAGGGGGGGGAGGTGTCGTAGCCAGTTAGGATCCCCGACGATCCTAATATCCTGAGAATCTTGTGTCAACGTGACCCAAATTCGCGGTGCTGCGAATGGGCCATTTCGGCGTTCCTGCGCAGACGTCGGAATTGTCGGCATACCGCGTCTGGCCGGGAAGGGCGGCGAGTCGATGAAACGTTGTTGAAATACAAGTCGCCAATTATGCCGGAGCCCTCCTCGTCCTCGTTGTTGCAGCCGACGACGAGGATGGCGCATCCCGACCGGCGAAATATCTCGCGCGTTGAACCGAAAAGCCGGGAAGCGAAACGAAATCTCGTTTGCGGCGAACCTCCCCGCGAGATCCTCCGTACGATTCTCTCTCATACATGCGCGAACGTTTACGAGATTCCATTCCATTCTCCTCGAACGAACGAACGAACGAACGGCGATCGTATCGTCGCCGTTGTCGAGCTTATCTCCGTCGAGCAGTAAATTAACCGTCTCGCCGTCCCCACGAGCGAGCGAGCGGGATCGGACTTCTTCGGGGATTTACACGTGTATAACAAATAATTGCCGCGGATTACCTGGTTATTAATAGCAGAATGGCCGGACGACACGCGACACTGATTTTTCGAAAGATTTGCTAATGCCGCAGCCGCTCTCGTTCGTTCGCTCGTTCGGCTCTACGTACGGCAGCCGCCGCCGCTTCCATTAATCACCCATTACACGAACTTACGTAATACGAAACTGTCTTATCGGCCCTTAATCGATACCCGTCAGCTTCAACCTGAATTTACTTTTGACATTGGTTAATGGACGTTGCATTCCATCGCACGCGACAAAACATTAATTAATGCCAATTAAGCCGCGCACACAACAATTTACTGCCAGTCATTGTAGCGCGCGCTTTATCTCGTCTTCTCTCTCTCTCTCTCTCTCTCTCTCTCGTTCGCTCCCGATCAACCTTCGCCTCTTATCCTGTCTGCGCGTCCGCTATGCGCTCGTTACGCGGAATTATATCGTTAAATTTATCTACACACCCGGCCGCCATTGTCTTGCCAAATTTGTTCGTGCAATTTCAATTTTGCCGAAGTAACTGATAATAATTAACGTCGATCGAAGCGTACTCCGCGTTTTGCTAATAATGCAATATTGTACGTCAACGCGCGACTCGCGAAGCTGCTCTCGCGCAGGGCTGTACAGCTGTGATGTCGATAAAGCACTCGAAATCGACGCGCCGTAATTAATATTATCGAATAATAGGAAACGCACAAGCGATGCTTAATTTGCCTCGATACGTTGCGATAGTAACGGGAGATAAAGAGAGGGGAACGAGGCCACGTCGGCGTCGGCGGGAATCGACGTGCGAGACGCGGCGCGCTGTTTCTCCGCGCTCGTTTTCCCGAGCTTTTCCCCGCGAACGTACGTACGCGGCTCGCGCGAGTGTATCGCGCGCTCGGCATCGCAAAAATCGAAAAGAAGCGGGATTGGCAATTCGCGTGACTCGCCAAGTATCCTTACAATTACGTCCACGGTATAAGCCCGAGGCGCGATGTCGCGATAAAGCCGCAGGTATAATGGAGCGGCTGCGCGCGCGCGAGAGGCGCTGGCATGATATTATTTAGAAATTTAAATGACGCTTTCTCCCTTTTTCTCTATATCTCTCTTTTTCTCTCTCTTTTTCGGTCTCGCTGCTCCGCCTCGCATCGCTCGCGGAAAAAAAATTCGCGATCTCGATCTCGCGCGTCGATCGAGCCGCTCTCTCTCTCTCTCTCTCTCTTTTTCTCTCGTCCTCCTCCTCCTCCTCCTCGTCGTCGTGGTCGGTTTTTCGCGAGATTGATTGTCGCGCGCTCTCTCGCGAAATGGAAATAGAATTTCACGCTATCCCGGAATGGAACACCTTGATATTTACTTATTCCGCGGCGATCGTATCGACGCGCTCGCGATATCCGGAGTTATGTTATTTCTGACACGCCTGTCGATAATCTCGTTATTCCAGCGTCATTAAAAGCCGCGGGAGAAAACGCTGTTGATCGGATTTATTTCTCTCTCTCTTTCTCCCAGCAATATGCAACGTCACCGCGGCCTCGCTGTGCCTGCTGTATATTTCATATTTCAACGCGTTATATTCCAGCGCGTACTTCTCGCGCACGTCGCGTATTAGAACCGTGATCGACGCTGGAGGGCTCACAGAGAGGAAATAAAGGTGGGAAACGTAAAAACGGACGGCGCCGTCCGCGAGGACATTAATTAGTCCGGATTTACAATAGCTGCGGTAAGCTTTTAGCCTTCCGCCCCGGAACATTTAATTATAATGTGATTTCTATCAAAAAGCGTTCCCAGCATTATCGGATGTCGCAATTCCTGTGATTTAAGCGTTATTGCTTTTGGCAGCACGGGAAACACCTGTCTGTCAGAAATCACGTTACATTTTATCGTTTACAGAAGGCTAGAAGCAGACAAGTTGAAAGCTTGTTGCATCTATTTTAGATCGGCATTGAGAAAAACATCCGATCATATCAGGTCGAATAATTCGATCAAAGAATAACAAACGGATATATCCGATCGAATGCAATGTCCAATCATTTCGTCATGTCATCCGATCAGGTCGTGCCTTTATCCGATGAGAATTACAGCGAATATACAAAGGGTGACTGCTTTTCCGATTAAGTTTCGTCGGCTAACTAACTGCATCGGAAACTTCATCGGACAAAGGTATCCGTCAGCTGATCAGACAATAAAAATAACAATCGGATGCATCAATTAGTCGGTTTAATCCGATGGGAAATTTCCTTCGCGTACTGAGAAACCAGTTTGGCGGCATCAGTCGAAAAACGGATGATCAAACGCGATTTGGTTGAAGGAAACAAAATGTCCGTCTACGAGAAAACAAACTGGACAGATAGATGTATACATTGAGAAATCAGTGTTTATTCCAAAACCAAATTCGGTTCTCATAACCGGAAATTTCGTTCCCTTCGGCCAAATCCGCGTTTGGTTGCCCGTCTTTTTTGCAATAAAACTAATTTCTAAGAGAAAGAAAGAGAGAGAGAGAGAGAGAGAGAGAAAGATGACTACAGATATCGAAAACAAGAATCGCGGGGCCTTCTTCGCGGGAAGGACGCGCGCTCGCGGTATAAAGGAGTCCGGGGTGGAGGGGGAAGTCGATGATGACGGTAATATCTGCGGGATAATCCTTTGCTGGCGGGATTGAGGTCAGGAATCTTTAATCTCACCGCGCCGGAAAGAACTCGGCGCGCGCGGCGGTCTCGCCGCCTCCTCGAAGGGCGAAAAGAGGAGAAGCGGTTATCCGGCGAGATCGAAACCAGACGAATCGAAGACTCCTCTCTTCGGGCTCCCGTCTTTATCCTCGTTATCGCACATTCGCCCTCCTCTCCTCCACGCTGCCGCGCAGTCGCGATCGCGGAATGTCAACCCTGCCCCAACTCTCGCAGCCCCTTTGCATATACGCTCGCGAAGTTCGCCAACTAATTCGGAGACTCGCTGCGCGCGTACAATACCGTCGAGTTGCGCGCTCCCGACGCGCGGTTTCCGATTGCCAATTAAAGTTTACTTATGTGTGTCCGCCGATGAGTCGCGCCGCGGCGAGATAAAACCGTGTGTTCGCGCTAATTGAAAAACAGCCGCGGGCTCATTACAGACGTGCGCGAGAGCGCGGCCTGCTATCGGTATCTCGATTCGCCGTTATCGCCCGATTAGCGCTGTTTTTACCGATTAGTTATACCGGAATAGTAATACTTGCGGTGGGAGGGTGTAACGGCGCAACGGGGGAAGGGGAGGCGCCGCACTGCGGTGGTAATAATCCGCGGCGCGTCTCTCTCGCCGGCGGAAAAAGAAGACGCTGAAAATGCGCGGAAGACAATAACCGGGACTAAAGGTCGGCGCGCGATAGGGAGGCGGAATGGAGACTGGGGCAGAGAGAGAGAGAGAGAGGACGGAAAGGGAACGAGGAAGGGCTGCGGCCAGAACGAGAACGAACGAGGGAGAAAGAGGGAGCGACGAAAAATGGGATGAGCGCAGTGGTAAGGACGAATGTAAAGCCAGCCGCGCGCTCGCCAGCTGCCTCCTCTGATCGCTATCCCGGCAAACTTCCGTATTATCCGATCTCGTGACCAGATGAAAGAGAGAGAGAGAGGGGGGGGGGGGAGATGAAGTGAAATCGCCACAGATGATCGGCGTGAATTCAACGGCCCGGCGCGGCCGCTACTTTTTCTTTTTGTCAATAAGCACGAGTTAATCAGCCGTTCCTTACAGCGAATGCCGGCCGACTGACCGGGCCGAATAGGATCGCACAGGTCGGATTTTAAATTAAAAACTTTGTTATTGATTCGTCTTTGCACAGTCTCTCTCTCTCTCTCTCTCTCTCTTTCTTAGCAAGCTTACTCCGTTAATCCACTGGCGGTCGCCGGCGGGCGGTTACTCTTATGACCGGCTACTGTACTTTCCGCGCGAGGCGCGCGAAGTTTCCACTCTAATCCGATTCATCTTCCGGCTTTATCGAGCGGGCGTTGCTATAATCTGAGAGCTAAGATGGATGATAGGGCGGCGGCTTATACAATCCCTCCTCCACGCACTTCCGCCGGCGCTGATGCCGCGCGCGAGATTCCGTGCGCGCTCTTTTCCCGTGCTCTCTCAATTTGCGACGTATCGGGGAAATAATTGCCGGCGCACTCACGCACCCACGCGCATACGCGCGGGAAAAACAAGTATTAGACTCGAGCGAATAATTACGGCGATACACCTTGGCAAATTTTTACTCGGATAATTTACTTGGGAAATATCTTACATGGATCAAGCAATATTCACTTGATCCAAGTAAAAATTTACTAAGGTGCGTTTTAGTAATCCAGCGCCTTTTCCTGCGTGTACATTGTAGAAAATATTTTCTACTTGTGCTGAGATCGGCTCTTATTAAAATTGCTGTGTCAAATTTCGAACACACTCGTTAATTAAATCAATGTATCATGTTATCTCTGTACTATATATTTTGCGTCGAGTCTCGATATTCAACATGCGTAAGTGTTAAAATAACACGCTCGACACGCTTCGGTGTCTATTAACATATCACGTATGTCACACGATTTTGCATGAATTTTCGGCGCAATATTCGCGATATCTTTCATTCGCCTTTGCGAATCTACAGATTTGTGCGGGCCGTTTCGGGACCATGTGTCAAATCTGTTAAATTTAGCAGAAAATTTGTCACCGCCTACGCACGCGCGACCACGCGCTAATAATCGGCGATTTTTTGCGCCTTTCCCACCAGCCGGCTATTCGTGGACTCCCGGCGCTGCGCGTCGGTGAAATAATATACCCTTTTTTTTGTCGGAGGCATCGCTCACAAATCAATCGACGAGAGGGGGGAAGGGTGATGGGGGAACTAACGAACGATTAAAAATGCGCGATATCCGATCGGCGGCGACACATATTGTTGTGTGTATTCTATGCGCGCGTACATCTGACGCGCCCGTGGAAATAGCCGCTGTCATTAATCGTGATATACTGGTATAACGCCGCGGTGACCAATTAAGCGTTTATCTGTTTTTCTTTTCGCCGGCTCGATAATAGCGCAACGTAAAACCCGGCTGCAGCCGGCCCGGCGCCGCCATTCGTTCGCTCAAATCGATCCCAAATGACCGCGTCGCCCGCCCGCCGAACTTTTTTACAAACATTTTACGTACGAACGTTGTCCGCTCGCGCGCGCCCAAACACAGGGACGCTCGCATTTACAAACGGGGAGGGCGCGCCTTTTGTCTCATACGCGCTAAAGTGGATTATGCACGGAAGAAATAGCGTCAACGGTATATACGCTCAACCGCCGTCGCCGCCGCTGCTGCACATGATGGCGCGGAGCGGTGCTCGCGACATTCATTTAACCGCATTTCTGCGGACCGACTAAGTGTCGCTCTTTCGTTACTGCAGCCGGTTTACAATGGAGGCGCGCCGGCAATCGCTTTTGCCGTCATACGCGCCGTTGTCCGGCCGTTGGACACCGACAATGCGATACGATATTAATAATACCCCAAGACCGGCCGCCGTTTATCTCGCCCTGTGGCGAGCGCGAGCGTAAGTGGAACGGGCGTACGACTGACGCGACGCCGCGACCCCGCTCGCCTCACGGATTAACCCTTTAAGGCCCAGTGTACGTAATAATGGTGTGCATTAACTTCGGGTCTTCCCCAAATTTCGTCTCTCGGGAAAGTAGCCCTTTAAGGCCTTAAAGGGTTAAGGACAGCGGAGTATCGCCGTTTATAAGCTAAGTGAACGATCGATTCTAACAGGATTTTCTTATGAGAATCCCGATCGCCCGGCTGGTTATTTCGGAAATTGCTCGAAAGTTGCCTCTCTCTCTCTCTTTCTCTCTCTCTCTCTCTCGTGCATCCGTAAATACACGAGAAATAGAAACTCGCAACGGTTCTCCATAAAACGAAGATTTGGCGAATCTCACGGTGCGAGGGCTTGTAAAGTCTCTCTCTTTGCCTTGCCCCTTCCTCTCTCTCTCTCTTTTTTCCTCTATCCTGAAATGGTTTTTTCTGCCATTCTCGCCGCGGCGTAACTTCGCTCCGCCCCGGAATTAATAATGATCCCCTCGGCGGTGTACCTTTGGCCGCGGCGGGAAAAGGATTCAATCGAGCGCGTTTTCCGAATCGAACCACGAGGGCCGGGCGCGATATACCTCGGCGTGTACGCGAGATGAGGTAACTTTCGCGATTCCCAAATTGATAGGAACGGAAAATCGTGCCTCGCGCCCGTTCCAATTCGCACGCTCGCCGCGTGCGTTTAATCAAAAGGCACGTGCACCCCCACCGCCGGGGCCCCGTGTTGGCCCACCCTTAATTGCAATCAGATTTTGCCCGGATTGATCTGTGACAGGGTTTCACGCGATACCGGCCGGACGATCGTCCGGACGAATCCGCGTTTTATCCATTAAAACCGCCGATGGCGACCGGTCCGAAGAGGAGAAAGAGGGAGAAAGAGGGAGAAAGGGAGGGAGAGAGAGAGAGAGAGAGAGAGAGAGAGAGATTTCGTTCGTTGCAAAACGCGTTGCGGACCGCTGACATTCATTCCTCGTTTCGAGTTGCAAAGGCCGACCCGCCGCGCTTCGATATCGGCTCGAATCGAGTTCTCCGTCATATGTCTTTTTAATTTCGTAACGTCACGGGAGCTTTAATTTTATCGCACAGCTTCGTTTCGGGGACATTTTTGATTTAGCGCCGAGTTCGCAACCTCCTCGTCGGGAGCGGAATGCTCGGCACGATTGTGATTTAATTCAACGATGCCCTGTTACGTTTATGATGGTGATTTAATTTATTGTTAATATTCCCGAAAATTACCGGATGTAACGAATTATTATTAATAGTATTATTAAAGATATAACACTGTGTACAGAAAAGAGAAAGGAAATAGAGAGAAAGAGAGAGGCTATCGTTCCCATTTTGATGCTGCGAATGCTCACTTATTACCGTTGCTCCCAAATCGAGACATAAGGAAGAGCTATACATTTTTCAGGTGACCCAAGTTTCTGCAAGTATTTTGAAAAGAATAGACATTTGGAATTATTTAATGCTATACATTATTCCATATTCCATTTCCTCTACTTGTACTTAATTAATACCCCGAATTTTCATAGGTCATGTATTAATTATGTAATTTGCTTCACTGCAATCAGAATGCGATAAGGAAATCTTAAGTAATTAACATAAGTATGTAAGGAATAACATAGTTGCTTTTTATTAGAATCCTTACGAAAAAAATTTCACCGTCTTTATCTCTCTGACCCGTTTTGACCCGTTTTTAGTCCGTTCAATCATTTCTATGCCCGTTTCTTACGTTTTCAGACACACACATTCTATTAAGCGAGAGAATAACAAATGCATGCGAGTATGCATGCACGGAAAAAAATTAGTCTTAAATCAAGAATAGATATTCTTATATATAGCAAGAAGGTTATAATATATAGATTATAACATAATCTTAAAAGATTTTTAGTCTTGATTTCATTAAATTTGTACTGATGCAAATATTACTTACGCTCAATTCAAGACGAAAAATCTTCTAAGAATATTATAATATTCTTACTTATATATGGTAATATCTTGATTCATGCAAGACTAATTTTGTTCTGTGCAATAAATTCATCCCTTTTCTAAGAAATTCAAGACTAAAAATCTTCTAAGAATATTGTAATATTTTTGCTACATATAAGAATATCTATCATTTATAGGATTATTTTTTCCTATATGCATTTTTGAGGGGATTGCTCGTCTTCAATAACGAATGAGATGTAAATAGTTTCTTCTTTTATTCAGTTCCGCTACAATACGGAAAGAAGTACGTTAAAGAGTCGTGTCTTTACTCGTGCTATTTCAAAATGTACAGTGTGAGTATTAAACGAGCATTTTGTACTCGTTTCCGAATATATGTTTGCACACCTCAAATTTACAAAGCACGTTTTTACTGCTCAGAAAGGCTCAATAATACGTTTATACCGCTCGGATATATGCTCGTGTGCAATCCGCTATAACCACTTATTTTCATGGAAAACTTTCCGACTTAAAAACAAGACCGTTCTCAGCCGATTGCACATTTTTACTGGTTAAACTAAATATTTTTGCGGGTTAAAAACGGTGCCAAATTTAAATCCGTCGGTGAACAGCATTATTGGACACGCAGCTGTTATATTTACCGTTTACCTTCCTTCCTTCCTCAATTTTCCAATTTCATAGAAATTTTCAATGTTAATTAAAAAAAAATAAATTATGATGGAGGAAAATATGTAGTTTTATTTATTTATTAATTCTATTATTTCTCCTCCGTTATTTGATTAGATTATCTAATATTTATGTATCGCACGCATACTCGATTTGCATTTAAGTAACATAATTAAGCAATATACAGTATACACAGTATACAGTAAATGCTTAAGTTGTACGATTTACATATCACTCGATGAAGTTGAAAAAAAATATTAACTACAAGTAGAACGTCAGCTGTTATATAATGCAGATAGCAAAAATGTCTGAAATCGTGACATAATTAAAACGTCATGAATGTTTCACGTCTCGATTTTAAACATTGAGTTGTCTGGGAACCTATATAGGTATATAATTTATAATGTATTATGTAATAATATAACCTATATAGGAATAAATATCTAAATATTAAATATTTCCGAATGTCTGTTTTTTAAGAATTTTTATTTAACTCAAGAGCTGGAATATATTATTCAAGATTAATTTTTATTTAGCTCAAGAGCTGGAATATATTATTCAAGTCTTTTTTTAACCAGTTGCGCTGGCAACGCGTCCGTAAATATCTGAGGTATTTTTATAAACATTTCACTTTTAATTTATTGATTATCGCGCTTCCGGAGGCGTTATTATCGAAAGTCTTCCCAACAGTCTGATATTTCCGCGACGCCGGAAGTTTTTTGCGAAGTAGTAAACACGTGTGACGCAGACAAGTGGTGCGTTGTTATTGTTCCGGCGCGGAGAAGCTAGTACATTTTCCCAGCGTAAGTGATCGGGCGAACGTGGGGAAAATCGTAGTGAATAATTATTTGCGACAGAGATGCAGTGTTTTATCTCGAGATTCTCCATCGGTGCCACACACGTTCGACGGAATGCGCAGGGCCGATGCGGAATCGAAATTTCGACTCGGCTGTCCCTTGAGAAACGTCACGATCGAATTGAATCACAATCGCGCCGAGCATACACCGCAAGATCAAAAACGGCTCTGCGCGAATCCGCACGGTGGAATTAAAGCTGAGGCGACGTCACGAGATTAAAAATACACACGACGGCGAGCTGGATTCGGCGAGCCGGCCGAAACGGGAGCCTTTGTAGCGCACGACCATTTTTCTCTTTATTATCTGAATCGTCATAATTTCGGCTCTGCGAAATATCCACGATGGGGACGCCGAAACAACGCGAACTCGCGGGAAGCAGGTTGCGAGAAACGCCCGGTTAGAAATGTAAAACGGTGATTGGGAGGGGCCCTGCACAATTTTTCCCCACTACGGACTTAGGGCACGCCCAAAATTAATTTCCACTCGGGCAACGTTTAGGGAAATAAACGGGACTTTATCGTTGTCGATGCTCTTGGAAGCTCGTTTAGCCAATTCGACATCAATCTGCGCGATGCGATTTCACGTGCGCGTCGACCGGACGTCGAGGGTGCGCGACCGGAATGCGAACGTTCCAAACGTTTTTCCGCGAGAGAGAGAGAGAGAGAGAGAGAGAGACCCGAGGGAATATTTTTCTCTATCTTGTTTTCTCTTTTTTACGCGACATTTACGTAAATCGCGTTTCCTCTCTGCCGAGCGGAGCGACGGACGTCTTGCTCGACGTCAAACGCGCCGAGCGTTCGTGCCGCTCTCGCGTACCCTGTAACTCGTTCACGGAGAATTACTGTACTTCGATACGAGGCGACGCTAACGATCGAGTCGACTGCGACATCGCCCGATACCCTTGTTGGAATTTCCTCACGAAAACGTAGCCGTCACGTGATGAACGTAAATCGCGCCGGGCAGCTCGCTCTTGGACGGATCCTTCGCTCGCTTCGAGCGACCACCGAGAGCGTTGCGGTGTTTTCGTCCCGCGTCGAATCGCACGCGGAAAATTAGCACGCGGACCGACCACCGGCGATACTGACGATCAATGCTCTCACGACGAGACGTTCCAATTAAGTCTCCGATTAATTACCGCTTGGTCTCACGGGATTACTTCGTCTTTTATGCGCTTCGTGCACAAATCGCGTTGTTGCTCCGTCTTGTTGCGCGAATTCTTTGTTTTCCTACGCGGTAAAAAATGTGTTAAAGACGGTCCACTGATATTTGCTGTTGCTGTAACACAGGAATGTGTTAAAAAATATACAAAAATAATGTCAATTAACGTATTCACCTTGCCAACATATGTTGACCTCGTATTATAATAATATAAATATAATATTTAAATGTAATTTCTCTTTATATTTTATATCATGTAAGTTTATATATTATCATATAAAATACATAATATTTCAACATATTTTATATCATACATATATTTTAATATTATAATACACATAATATTATAATTTATACAAGTAATTTGAAGTAATCGGACTATGAAAATATACCGCTCCTCAGACCTCCATTGGACCTTTCAAGCCCGCATAACGTCACAATGCCGAGCGCACAGAAAACATTCCGTAACCTGCGAAACCCCGGACCGAGCGCACTTTTAGACAGGCGGCGGATCACACCTCGGCCTCCGTCGTAAAGGGGACTGAAATTTTCGCGGGGGTGTTGGCGACAATCGTCGGCTTCGTCGGCCGCTTTAATGAATTCCGCCGAACGCGAGCGTGTCGCGAAAAATTAGTGTACGCTCCGACGACACGCGGCGCACGAACGATCAAGCAGCTCTCAAGGACGCGCGAGCGCGCATGGGTCTCCCTCATTTTATCGCGCAGGACACGCGATCATTCCTCGTACGTAACACGTAAACGCGATGACAGGGCCTGAGGGGCCGTTGCAGCCTGATAAGACGACGACTCCGTTTCTCCGCTCTCGCAAAAAGGGACGCGCGCGCGTACAAGACGATTCTGCTAACACGGGCTGTTCAAAATAGCCGTCGCATTCGCTCCGTCTCTCTCTCTCTCTCTCTCCCACTCTCGGCTGATACCACGTGCGATAGTTTATGCCCCCCTCGATAGGGAGAGATCGCACGGCAGATTGCGGAATGTGTCCGGCCCGGGATACCGTGGCGGTATATCGCCGCTCGCATTCGCTCTCTTCCCCCCTCTCCCTCTCTCTCTCTCTCTCTCGCACGTGATGCAGGTGCTCCCGGGGAGATCGTGCCCGGACGATGTACGCGCGACACGTGTGTGTCCGTGCGATTTTCCGTGTTACCGTTGACGCCGAGAGATGCGGCTAACCCGCGCTCTCACCTATGTGCAAATACAACGAGGAAGGCGGTGGGTGGGTTGGAGTGAGAGGGAGGGAAGCACGCGTATGTCACGGTTATCGAAACGAGCCACCGATGAGGCAGAGCGTTTCGGTTTACAGTTTAGCGTTTCACACTGCGGTCGCGCTCGCCCTCGCGAGAGCTCGCTTTGAGATGTCACGGAATTATTCGCCGTCAAAGCTCGCGCGAACAAAGTAGCGCGCGTCATCGGACACCCGCGTTGCATTGCACCGCGAACACGCGGGGTCTCGCGACAATGGACGAACGCGTCCTAGGCACGGTTTTCCGCGCGGTGCCTGCGTCTTGATTTCCCTCCGCGCCGGAGGGGAAATTATCGACGGCACTGCCGAATCATTTCATATGAAATTTTCCCTTTTTTTCTTTGCACATATAAGTACTTTTAAATTAATACCACCTTCTCTTTTACTCACCATTATCTTTAATTATTTCTCGCGTGTTAGTATAGTTTCAAAGTTTCGGAAAAAAGAAACGTTTTTTCCCCATTTTTCCGCGGATTTTTTGGTTTTTCTATATTTTATTTACGGGAAAGGGTAAATGCGGTGCGAGTTTTAATCGAGCGCACGTGTATTTTTCTGAACGAATTTTCGCACCCTTGGAACAGAAATCAAAGAAACCCGCGGAAATATTCGGGTGGAGCGATGTTTTTTTTTTTTCGAAATTTTAAAACTGTATTTTCGGCGTACATTCGGCAATTATTATTGTCTAAAATGATTTCTGTTGTTGTGGTTTAAATTATTATTTCCCGAATCATTGAATTCTTTTGCAATTTATAGTTACGCGCACGTGACGATACGTTCCCGATGGACGATCCGGCGGGGCGCGTTTGATTTTTCGAGCACGGCGTATCCCGATCGGGATGGAATTTGGCGCGCGATATAGCCGGCAAACGGGGCTGTAATACGAACCGTTGCGCAGAGTACGTCGCGCTGAGAAGCGCTCGCATATTGGATCCTCGGGCTTTCGCGGGATCTCGTGTGCGCTGTGGGTTCGATAATATCCATAATGCCCCTCGATAGCCGGGTACTCGTCATTTCAACAGTATCCCTCCGCCCTGCCGTATATCCCCATCTCGAGGAGGCGGGCGGTAATCTACGGCGCGGCTTCTCGAGAAACGACGCCTCTGACCTTTCAGGTGGGTCACTGTATCGTAATAAGTCCTTACGATTTATACGGCCCCGGCGATATATAGCATATAACGCAGCGTGAGAGCGGAGAGAGAAAGGGGGAGAGAGGAGGGCACGCGGCAAATAAAATAATTTATCCGTCCTCGTCTGCGAGCGCGCCTCGCTTTAGTCCCTTCGCGTATCCTAAATTACACGATAATGCACGGGGTCTTAAATTTTCCGCGCGGCAGAAACATGGCTGAACACGCTAAAAAAGCAGACGAAGGGGGTGTTGAAAAGGATAAGAGGGAGAGCGCGAGCGAGAGAGCGGCGGAAAAAGAGAGAGAGAGAGAGAGGGAGAGAACCGGCCAGATAGAGACGGAGAGGGATGGGGAGGGAGCGGAGAGTGACAGGGGGGGGAACGGGAGATGGTAGACGAAGAACTAAAGAGAAAGAGGTGAAAGTTCGCGAAGGTAGAGTCGGGCCGGTCTGCTTGCAACTTGCTGGAGTGGGACATGAGAGATAGCGGGGAAGAAAACAACGAGGCAGCTACTCGCCGCTGCTGAACAGTATTTCGGAATCTAAAGCAATGGTCTGGCTGTGTGTTACATCTTTCCTTCCTTCCTTCCTTCCTCCATCCTTCCTTCCTTCCTTCCTCCATTCCTTTTCTCGCCCATTCATCGTGCTCACAGAGAACTATGATAAAAACTCTCGACACGCATACTTTACTATTCCGTATATTCGTCGGTAAACCATATCTAATGGACGGACGGCGATATGAGGTGTGCTCGAAGAGGATTCCCTCTCTCTCTCCCTGATTTTTCTCTCTTTTTGGAGCCGGATCCCGCCGACCCTCGCGATTGTCTCGATTTTCCGACGCCGATGGCGGCGCCTGAGCGTGCTCGGGTTCTCTCACCGGAGTACGCGGGGATTCATTTTCTCGTGCGCGAGACGCCGGCGATGATGCCAGATCGCGAGATTGCCGGCGAGAAACGGCCCCCGGGGCTCGCGCATATCGCGTTAGAATTTTTTCGTCCGCTCGACGGAGCCGAGCGTTTGAGAGCCCGGGATTCATATCGCGCCGGGGTCCTTTTTATCGGCGCGGTGCGTTACGTGCCGACGGAGAGACGTCAACGACCCGGCCGAGCTGGGTCCTTTCGCCGCGTGTAATACACAGTTACGTCCGCAGGCAGGCAGACACGCGCGTTGCTTATCCGCCGTATAAGCCGGCTATCCAATATCACATTTTTTTTCCCCGAGATCTTATTTGTCGAAGGCCCTCTCGAGGGGGCCGCGACAGCCGAGACAAGGACGATGAAGAGAACGGCCGTCGTACAATATCATCTCCCGTCCATCCAATCCTGAGTTGTATCGGTTGACATCGTCTTTACAGGCGTCCATTCGTCCGTCCGTCCCGTTAGTCCGTTCGTTCGTTCGTTCGACCACCCCGTGAAGATCTCTCGTCGATTTCGACGGAGGTAGAAAACAGGTCCCCGGGGAGTCCGTCGTCGCCGGCCGGCCCCCTAACGGCGCCACGACCCTTTTCTTTCCAAATTTCTCCCGTCCCGTCGTTCCTGGCATCCCCCTCGTGCCCTCGTCTCGCCCGGGTTTCGGTGTATAAAGAAGAAAAAGGGAAAGGGGCCGGAAAATCGCCTCGGCCCGCCTTTCGTGATCTTCCACGAGGTCCTTCGCTGTCGACGACGAGGCGAGCTGCGCGTTTAAAGCGCTGCATGTTGATAGGATCGCCGCCTTCCGGAAAACAAAGTTCTCGCTCTCCTCGTGTAAGGTATACGACTCAAAATCCGTCCGTTTTACCCGTCGTCCTTAACGCATCCACTTTATTAACACGGAAAGTGATACCGAAATCTGGAACTGTTTGTAACGCAAAATTATTCCTCGCTTGGTGACGTCGAAGGGACGGTGGCTGCGCCGGCGAGAGTAAATACGGCTAATGCCGGTGGTGATAATTCGGACGCTCTCCCATTTGCTAATACTATCGCACGGGGTAGCCCCTCGAGTGCGACGGGGCACGTAATACCGGAACGCCAATGTCCTCGAAGAAGAGCCGCTCTCTTCCGCTTATTTATCATTTCCAAGCGCCGCTCGCGGCCGATAGTGGCGGTCATTCGGTCGCTGGCCTCACAAAGTAACAAAGGAACCAATCGATTACTCGCGTGGGATCGGACAAACGGCGGTCTCTCGCGTCCGGTAGCGTGCAAGGGATAAGCATCCATTACAGACACGTCCACGGTCGTATATCGCGCCGGCCGGGCTTTAGAGACCTTACGTATCTCTCCGCTTTAATGCCGCAACTATAGCGCACGGTCGCACACAGGCTGCTGCGTCGTCTTTCGCGTCGCGACGCGTTGCAATCAGACCCGGCGGAAGAGATGATTCGCCCTTGGAAATTGTTAGCCAAAGCGGAAAACTCTCCGCACTGACGTCACGTCATCGCCACCGAGTGAACGCGAACTCGGACAGCTCACTCGCTCGCTCTCTCTCTCTCTCTCTTTCCTCGCGCAGCCTGAATTCGCCGATGCCGTCTCCTTGCTTCGAAAGAAAAAAACCTTATAGTTCAAGTAACACTTATTTGATCTGTTATTATTGGAGAAACCAAACAATCCTGTTTGTTGAATCAAACATTCGTTTGTTCGCTCCATTCCAAAGGACAGATTCGTTTCGGTAAAAAAAAAATGTGTTATTAAACCCGATGAAATCTTTTTCTCTCTGTGTTAAAACATTTCCGACGAGTATTGAATTCATAATATCGAGAGAGTATCCGAATTTGTATGTATATTTTAGAAAATATTTTCACTGCACCGGAAAAGCCGAAATTTAAAAGCACTTTGTACTTACAATTTTATACTTGCATTCAAGAATTCATTTATAAATCGAAGAATTATTGCGCTCAATTTACCAGAAGCTATTGAAATATACTTAAATTGATTGGAACGTTCTCTGATTTAAGGGGGAAAACAAGTAATTACGTTTACTTGATTCTAACACGTTTTTCCGTGTGCAAATTCGCCGAGCGAGGGGGCAAGATCGTCGCTTCGCGAGCAGCGATTTCGCTTTTTCTCGGTTGCTGTAGAGACGGTCGCTCGCTTCGCGCTCGATCGATAGATCGCCGTTGGTGAAGTTATTTCGTAATTGCGAGCATTCGATCGTTCATTCGCGTCGTTCAGTCTCTCGTCGCGGCGTTGAGAGCGCTCGAGATCGATAGGTTCCATCGCGAGACGAAGTTGTCGCAGGTGGCGAGAAGTCGCAGTGACATAAGTATATCTTGACAGAGCAAGTAATGTGTATATGCGTGCGTATAAATGCCGGTGCACGTGTGCGTTGTGCGTGTGTGTGTGTGTGCGTGCCAAGTGCAACGTAATGGCATAGTTCGATGGAAGTGGGGAATCGCGGATATTATTCTTTGTCGAAAGCCGGCTTATAACGCCGTATTGATCCCGACGTAGATATAATCTAATGGGGGGAGACTCCACTTTCCTGCTCTCTGCCTCGCGTTACACTCTTTATGAGTATATCATTCACCGTTATAGCACCATTTCGCTAGTTATGAAGTAATAAGCACGGAGCAATTTATTTGATAGCGACATGTAATAACGTACAATTCGTTTCATCACCTATCATTTCGCTTCGGGTCCGCGGACTATTAGGGTACGCTAATGCAGATTACGAGGGTAATTAAAGGACCGTCGGATACCGACGGAATTGAGCGAAAGAAGGGGAACGATTTTTAATTTCAGCTACGCGCTGTTTTATATTTTAATCAACGAATGTGCACACCGACCGCGAGCGGTCGATTACCGGGGAGGGGAGAGATCGGGAGGAATCGTGCGTCCGACATTCGGACGACAAGCATATTTAAGATTCAAGAGCACAAACGTGCGCGAAATATCGAATTCTCCGGGCATCGAGAGCACTCTCGCGATAATCGCAGTAATGCCGACGCCATTGGCAGTCCATAAATATATTAGCTCCCTTGAGGGAGGTCATTGTCTCTTTCTCTCTCTCTCTCTCTCTTTCTCCTTTTCCCACCCTTTCGCTATTTCTCCTCTCCTTTCCTCTCCCTTTCCCCTCCTCTTTCATTTCAACTATTTTTCCCCAGAGTGCGGGGGAGGAGAGGGCCTGGATTGCCTGCTATTCACGATTCGTTCCTCGTCTATCTGTTGAACCTGCGTCCGGTCTTCTCTTCCTTCCATTTCCGCGTCGGACGTGGAAAATCGCCGTCTATTTCACAGCAGTCGTTGCATTCTCTTTCGCTGAATTGTTTCCGGTATACGTTTTAAGGCAACGATTGATGCATTAATCCGACGATGCTATCTTGACCCCTCGGAATACCAAATACAGGCGAGTAATGCGCGTAGATATAAAGAGAGCTCTCTCCGGAATTTTTCCTCTCCTTTCTCTCTTGTCTTCTCTCCCCCTCCCTTCACTTTAGGCTTCAACGGAGACACCATTCGCGTCTTGCATTCTCCCGACTAGAAATTGTCATCAGATATACCTGATATTGCACAAAGTCCTAACAAGGTAATCCTTACTATGGTAAACCTAATTATATACTGATATAAAGTAAGTGAGGAAAACCTTTGCGAGGTTATAATGATTAGATATATATTAAGGCCTTAGTGTATTATTTTGGTTCATTATTTCATGATGTTTTACTGATCAGGTCCATCCGAGCTGGACTATGAGGCGAATTTCTAATCGGGGTTTTCTCCTATTTTCCACATTTCCTATAATCTTTCTCGCGGCGAGATAGCGCGATTCACGACGCGCCTTAGTTCGAGACGTGAGAAATCACGCGGTCGGAGGGGGGTAATGCCCGTGCGAACTGCAATGGGGCGCGTCCGTTTACCTCTCGGGACGGAGGGAAGGAGCGCTCTCATTTCGAGGAGAAAACAGGCGGGACGATCGATGTCACGGACAAACGTCTTACGTGACCGAGCCAATCTTTAAAACTAGTCCCTCGCCCCACTCTTGTTTGTCTCTTGCTTCCGGAACGCGCGCACGCTTCGGGACACGTAGCGTGTGTTCTCTCCGAGTCTTCTTCGCCCTTCTCCACGTTCGTCCTCGCGGCCACCCCATCTGCGCCAGGATTTCCTCCACCCCCGCGCGGCACCGAGCGAGCCGGACAATTCCGCGCACGTTCGCCGAAAGGCAGAAGGAACGGGGCTCGTGCCAAGCGAGTAGCAAATCGAGATAGAAAAACCAAGAGACAAAACGGCGAGATCAAGAGAGAGGGAGAGAGAAAGGAGCGGTGGACACGCGCGGTGCCGCGGCTGAGGGTGGCGAAGAGATGAAGGAGGAGGAAAGAGAGAGAGAGAGAGAGAGAGAGGTTGTACGGACAAGACCGCGCTGTATCGGTGGCCACGAAGACAAATGATGATTGCGACAAACATTTCGGGGCATCCCGTCCGTCCAATCCGAGCGGGGCAATCCTGGCACGGGGAGAACGCTCGATTTCATTTTCTGAAGGAGCGACCGACCGACCGAGCGGGCGAAACTTCTTCGCCCTGAATGTAGAACAGGACGAAATACACGTTGGACGCGACACACTGCGATACGACGACCACCCTCTCTTCCTCCACACCCCCGCGTCCTGCACCTGCTCCTCCGCCGTGTACCCGCTGTGTTCGCCGGAATAAAAGAGAGATCGATGTCGAGGAAGAACCGCATCGCTTCCGCAACGCGGACTCCCGACACGCCGGAAGTCTCTCGCTTCCGACACATCGAGAGCCGCCTCCGGGCTCGGGTTCTCGCGCGAACCCTGAAGTTACCTCGCCGAGGCAGCGGGACTGTTAATTATCCGCCCACCGGTGGCAAGGGGAGGGGCAAAAATGACAGCCGTGGAATATTTGACAGCCATAAATGCGACTTCCGTTATTTATCCGTGACCGATATTTTTATGTATTTTTTTCTCCCCTTCCTCCGTTTCCCTTTCATTGATTTGCAAACCGAAGGGTACTTACTTCCCGCTTAGATAAATAAATAAACAATTTCAGTTATCATTTCGGTACGGCATATCACTTTCCGGCGATTCTTCCTAGAATATTCTCCCCGCGTGCAGTGGATATAATTAGCAATTCGATACATGACAAAAGAAAGAGGGTAGGTATCGCATTGTAAACTCTGCGAGATTTTACCTTTCATTCGCGCCACGGCGCGCCCGACACCGCTTCGTTCGCATCGGACATCGTTCCTCACAGTCGGCCGTCATTCATCGCAAATTCACCGTGTCGCGTTCTCGTAGTCGCTTTCTTCCTCCCTTTAATCTCCCGTCTCCGTTTCGCTTCGGTCGCGCCTCGTTCCGTCGGGCATCCTTCTTCGCAAATTGACCGTATCGCGTCGTCACTTTCTCCGCTTAACGCCTCCGCGTTTCCCTCCCGCCTACGCGGTTTAATCGCGCCGGCGACGCGTGTGAAATTCACGAGGAACGAGAAGTCGAGTGTGTATCTCACGGAACGGGAGTAGCTCGATCCGACGATTGCGCCGGAGTGTCGGGGGTGAAGCGCGCGCGCGCGGCCTTGCGGGGTCGAGTGTAATCACGAGGCGGTGACAACGCGCTCTTTTTCCAATTTGCGCGAACGACGCTCCGAGGAGAAGTCTCGATGCCGTAATTGAATAGAAATAATTACGCGGCTCGGGCTATGCGCCCCCCCCACCAGGTCTCCCCCTGGATTCCCCGCGTGGTCGCTCCAATTTCCGCGGTTGTTCCATATTTCTTGATAAGACGCGGTCCCCGGCTCTGGAGACACCATAACGTCCCCCTCCCCCCCCCCCC